>NC_081181.1:5057479-5260487 GCF_029867415.1 Vicia villosa
GAAGTTCGTTTAAACTTGCATACATTGGTATTTTGGAAGATTTCCGCGTGCTATTTTATATAAAGGTCACGAAGTTTGTTATACCTGCAAAATTTGGTCATTCGGAAGATTTTCGAGTGCTATACAACATAAAATTCACGAAATTCCTTAAACTTGCAAATATTATTATTTTGGAAGATTTTCGTGCGTTGTACTACATAAAAGTCATGAACTTTGTTAAACTTGCATACATTGATATTTTGGATGATTTCTGTGTACTATACTACATAAAAGTCATGAAGTTTATTAAACTTGCAAAATTTTGTCTTTTGGAGATTTTTCTGTTCTATATACTACGTAAAAGTCATGAAGTTTGTTGAACTTGCCAATTTTGGTCTTTTGGAATATTTTCGTGAGCTACATTCCATAAAAGTATCGAAGTTTGTTAAACTTGCAAATTCTGGTATTTTGGAAGATTTTTGGGTGCTATACTACATAAAAGTCACGAACTTCGTTAAACTTGCATACATTAGTATTTTGGATGATTTTCGTGTGCTATAATACATAAATGTTAAGAAGTTCGTTAAACTTGCATACATTGGTAATTTGGAAGATTTATGTGTGCTATACTACCAAAAAGTTACAAAATTTGTTATACTTGAAAAATTTGGTCTTTCAAAAGATTTTCGTGTGCTATACTAAATAAAAGTTACTAAATTCGTTAAACTTGAAAATTTTATTATTTAGGAAGATTTATGTGTGCTATACTACATAAAAGTCATGAACTTCGTTTAACTTGCATACATTGGTCTTTTGGAATATTTTCGTGAGCTACATTCCATAAAAGTCTCGAAGTTTGTTAAGCTTGCAAATTCTGGTACTTTGGAAGATTTTTGTGTGCTATACTACATAAAAGTCACGAAATTTGTTAAACTTGCAAAATTTGGTCTTTTGAAAGATTTCCGTACATTACACTACATAAAAGTCACAAAGTTCGTTAAACTTGCAAATTTTAATATTTTTGAAGATTTTCGTGTGCTATACTACATAAAAGACACGAACTTTGTTAAAATTGAATACATTGGTATTTTGGATGATTTTCGTGTGCTATACTACATAAACGTTACGAAGTTCGTTAAACTTGCATACATTGGTATTTTGGAAGATTTTCGTGTACGATATGAAAGTCGCGAAGTTTGTTATACTTGCAAAATTTTGTCTTTCAGAAAATTTTCGAGTTCTATACTACATAAAAGTCACGAAATTCGTTAAACTTGCAAATTTTATTATTTTGGAAGATTTTCGTGTGCTGTACTACATAAAAGTCATGAACTTTGTTAGACTTGCATACATTGATATTTTGGATGATTTCCGTGTACTATACTACATAAAAGTCATGAAGTTTATTAAACTTGCAAAATTTTGTCTTTTGGAGATTTTTCTGTTCTATATACTACGTAAAAGTCATGAAGTTTGTTGAACTTGCAAATTTTGGTCTTTTGGAATATTTTTGTGCGCTACATTCCATAAAAGTATCGAAGTTTGTTAAACTTGCAAATTCTGGTATTTTGGAAGATTTTTGGGTGCTATACTACATAAAAGTCACGAACTTCGTTAAACTTGCATACATTAGTATTTTGGATGATTTTCGTGTGCTATAATACATAAATGTTAAGAAGTTCGTTAAACTTGCATACATTGGTAATTTGGAAGATTTATGTGTGCTATACTACCAAAAACTTACGAAATTTGTTATACTTGAAAAATTTGGTCTTTCGAAAGATTTCCGTGTGCTATACTAAATAAAAGTTACTAAATTCGTTAAACTTGAAAATTTTATTATTTAGGAAGATTTATGTGTGCTATACTACATAAAAGTCATGAATTTCGTTTAACTTGCATACATTGGTCTTTTGGAATATTTTCGTGAGCTACATTCCATAAAAGTCTCGAAGTTTGTTAAGCTTGCAAGTTCTGGTACTTTGGAAGATTTTTGTGTGCTATACTACATAAAAGTCACGAAATTTGTTAAACTTGCAAAATTTGGTCTTTTGAAAGATTTTAGTACATTACACTATATAAAAGTCACAAAGTTCGTTAAACTTGCAAATTTTAATATTTTGTAAGATTTTCGTGTGCTATACTACATAAAAGACATGAACTTCGTTAAAATTGCATACATTGGAATTTTGGATGATTTTCGTGTGCTATACTACATAAACGTTACGAAGTTCTTTAAACTTGCATACATTGGTATTTGGAAGATTTCCGTGTGCTATTTTACATAAAAGTCACGAAGTTTGTTATACCTGCAAAATTTAGTCTTTCGGAAGATTTTCGAGTTCTATACTACATAAAAGTCACGAACTTCGTTAAACTTGCAAATTTTATTATTTTGGAAGATTTCCGTTTGCTGTACTACATAAAAGTCATGAACTTTGTTAAACTTGCATACATTGATATTTTGGATGATTTCCGTGTGCTATACTACATAAAAGTCATGAAGTTTATTAAACTTGCAAAATTTTGGCTTTTGGAGATTTTTCTGTTCTATATACTACGTAAGAGTCATGAAATTTGTTGAACTTGCAAATTTTTGTCTTTTGGAATATTTTCGTGCGATACATTTCATAAAAGTCTCGAAGTTTGTTAAACTTGCAAATTTTGGTATCTTGGAAGATTTTTGTGTGTTATACAACATAAAAGTCATGAACTTCGTTAAACTTACATACATTAGTATTTTGGTTTATTTTCGTGGGCTATAATACATAAATGTTAAGAAGTTCGTTAAACTTCCATACATTGGTAATTTGGAAGATTTTCGTGTGTTATACTACCTAAAAGTCACGAAGTTTGTTATACTTGAAAAATTTGGTCTTTCGAAAGATTTCCGTGTGCTATACTACATAAAAGTCACTAAATTTGTTAAACTTGAAAAATTTAATTATTTAGGAAGATTTATGTGTGTTATACTACATAAAAGTCATGAACTTCGTTTAACTTGCATACATTGGTCTTTTGGAATATTTTCGTGAGCTACATTCCATAAAAGTCTCGAAGTTTGTTAAACTTGCAAATTCTGGTACTTTGGAAGATTTTTCTCTGCTATACTACATAAAAGTCACGAAATTTGTTAAACTTGCAAAATTTGGTCTTCTGAAAGATTTTCGTACATTACACTTCATATAAGTCACATAGTTCATAAAACTTGCAAATTTTAATATTTTGGAAGATTTTCGTGTGCTATACTACATAAAAGACACGAACTTCGTTAAAATTGTATACATTGGTATTTTGGATGATTTTCGTGTGTTATACTACATAAACGTTACGAAGTTCGTTAAACTTGCATACATTGGTATTTTAGAAGATTTCCGCATGCTATTTTATATAAAGGTCACGAAGTTTGTTATACCTGCAAAATTTGGTCTTTCGGAAGATTTTCGAGTGCTATACTACACAAAAGTCATGAAATTCGTTAAACTTGCAAATTTTATTATTTTGGAAGATTTTCGTGTGTTGTACTACATAAAAGTCATGAACTTTGTTAAACTTGCATACATTGATATTTTGGATGATTTCCGTGTACTATACTACATAAAAGTCATGAAGTTTATTATACTTGCAAAACTTGGTCTTTTGGAGATTTTTCTGATCTATATACTACGTAAAAGTCATGAAGTTTGTTGAACTTGCAAATTTTGGTCTTCTGGAATATTTTCGTGCGCTACATTCCATAAAAGTATCGAAGTTTGTTAAACTTGCAAATTCTGGTATTTTGGAAGATTTTTGTGTGCTATACTACATAAAAGTCACGAACTTCGTTAAACTTGCATACATTAGTATTTTGGATGATTTTCGTGTGCTATAATACATAAATGTTAAGAAGTTCGTTAAACTTGCATACATTGGTAATTTGGAAGATTTATGTGTGCTATACTACCAAAAAGTTACGAAATTTGTTATACTTGAAAAATTTGGTCTTTCGAAAGATTTCCGTGTGCTATACTAAATAAAAGTTACTAAATTCGTTAAACTTGAAAATTTTATTATTTAGGAAGATTTATGTGTGCTATACTACATAAAAGTCATGAACTTCGTTTAACTTGCATACATTGGTCTTTTGGAATATTTTCGTGAGCTACATTCCATAAAAGTCTCGAAGTTTGTTAAGCTTGCAAATTCTGGTACTTTGGAAGATTTTTGTGTGCTATACTACATAAAAGTCACGAAATTTGTTAAACTTGCAAAATTTGGTCTTTTGAAAGATTTCCGTACATTACACTACATAAAAGTCACAAAGTTCGTTAAACTTGCAAATTTTAATATTTTGGAAGATTTTCGTGTGCTATACTACATAAAAGACACGAACTTCGTTAAAATTGAATACATTGGTATTTTGGATGATTTTCGTGTGCTATACTACATAAACGTTACTAAGTTCGTTAAACTTGCATACATTGGTATTTTAGAAGATTTCCGCATGCTATTTTATATAAAGGTCACGAAGTTTGTTATACCTGCAAAATTTGGTCTTTCGGAAGATTTTCGAGTGCTATACTACACAAAAGTCATGAAATTCGTTAAACTTGCAAATATTATTATTTTGGAAGATTTTCGTGTGTTGTACTACATAAAAGTCATGAACTTTGTTAAACTTGCATACATTGATATTTTGGATGATTTACGTGTACTATACTACATAAAAGTCATGAAGTTTATTAAACTTGCAAAATTTTGTCTTTTGGAGATTTTTCTGTTCTATATACTACGTAAAAGTCATGAAGTTTGTTGAACTTGCAAATTTTGGTCTTTTGGAATATTTTCGTGCGCTACATTCCATAAAAGTATCGAAGTTTGTTAAACTTGCAAATTCTGGTATTTTGGAAGATTTTTGGGTGCTATACTACATAAAAGTCACGAACTTCGTTAAACTTGCATACATTAGTATTTTGGATGATTTTCGTGTGCTATAATACATAAATGTTAAGAAGTTCGTTAAACTTGCATACATTGGTAATTTGGAAGATTTATGTGTGCTATACTACCAAAAAGTTACAAAATTTGTTATACTTGAAAAATTTGGTCTTTCAAAAGATTTCCGTGTGCTATACTAAATAAAAGTTACTAAATTCGTTAAACTAGAAAATTTTATTATTTAGGAAGATTTATGTGTGCTATACTACATAAAAGTCATGAACTTCGTTTAACTCGCATACATTGGTCTTTTGGAATATTTTCGTGAGCTACATTCCATAAAAGTCTCGAAGTTTGTTAAGCTTGCAAATTCTAGTACTTTGGAAGAATTTTGTGTGCTATACTACATAAAAGTCACGAAATTTGTTAAACTTGCAAAATTTGGTCTTTTGAAAGATTTCCGTACATTACACTACATAAAAGTCACAAAGTTCGTTAAACTTGCAAATTTTAATATTTTGGAAGATTTTCGTGTGCTATACTACATAAAAGACACGAACTTTGTTAAAATTGAATACATTGGTATTTTGGATGATTTTCGTGTGCTATACTACATAAACGTTACGAAGTTCGTTAAACTTGCATACATTGGTATTTTGGAAGATTTTCGTGTACGATATGAAAGTCGCGAAGTTTGTTATACTTGCAAAATTTTGTCTTTCAGAAAATTTTCGAGTTCTATACTACATAAAAGTCACGAAATTCGTTAAACTTGCAAATTTTATTATTTTGGAAGATTTTCGTGTGCTGTACTACATAAAAGTCATGAACTTTGTTAAACTTGCATACATTGATATTTTGGATGATTTCCGTGTACTATACTACATAAAAGTCATGAAGTTTATTAAACTTGCAAAATTTTGTCTTTTGGAGATTTTTCTGTTCTATATACTACGTAAAAGTCATGAAGTTTGTTGAACTTGCAAATTTTGGTCTTTTGGAATATTTTAGTGCGCTACATTCCATAAAAGTATCGAAGTTTGTTAAACTTGCAAATTCTGGTATTTTGGAAGATTTTTGGGTGTTATACTACATAAAAGTCACGAACTTCGTTAAACTTGCATACATTAGTATTTTGCATGATTTTCGTGTGCTATAATACATAAATATTAAGAAGTTCGTTAAACTTGCATACATTGGTAATTTGGAAGATTTATGTGTGCTATACTACCAAAAAGTTACGAAATTTGTTATACTTGAAAAATTTGGTCTTTCGAAAGATTTCCGTGTGCTATACTAAATAAAAGTTACTAAATTCGTTAAACTTGAAAATTTTATTATTTAGGAAGATTTATGCGTGCTATACTACATAAAAGTCATGAACTTCGTTTAACTTGCATACATTGGTCTTTTGGAATATTTTCGTGAGCTACATTCCATAAAAGTCTCGAAGTTTGTTAAGCTTGCAAATTCTGGTACTTTGGAAGATTTTTGTGTGCTATACTACATAAAAGTCACGAAATTTGTTAAACTTGCAAAATTTGGTCTTTTGAAAGATTTCCGTACATTACACTACATAAAAGTCACAAAGTTCGTTAAACTTGCAAATTTTAATATTTTTGAAGATTTTCGTGTGCTATACTACATAAAAGACACGAACTTTGTTAAAATTGAATACATTGGTATTTTGGATGATTTTCGTGTGCTATACTACATAAACGTTACGAAGTTCGTTAAACTTGCATACATTGGTATTTTGGAAGATTTTCGTGTACGATATGAAAGTCGCGAAGTTTGTTAAACTTGAAAATTTTATTATTTAGGAAGATTTATGTGTGCTATACTACATAAAAGTCATGAATTTCGTTTAACTTGCATACATTGGTCTTTTGGAATATTTTCGTGAGCTACATTCCATAAAAGTCTCGAAGTTTGTTAAGCTTGCAAATTCTGGTACTTTGGAAGATTTTTGTGTGCTATACTACATAAAAGTCACGAAATTTGTTAAACTTGCAAAATTTGGTCTTTTGAAAGATTTTAGTACATTACACTATATAAAAGTCACAAAGTTCGTTAAACTTGCAAATTTTAATATTTTGTAAGATTTTCGTGTGCTATACTACATAAAAGACATGAACTTCGTTAAAATTGCATACATTGGAATTTTGGATGATTTTCGTGTGCTATACTACATAAACGTTACGAAGTTCTTTAAACTTGCATACATTGGTATTTGGAAGATTTCCGTGTGCTATTTTACATAAAAGTCACGAAGTTTGTTATACCTGCAAAATTTGGTCTTTCGGAAGATTTTCGAGTTCTATACTACATAAAAGTCACGAACTTCGTTAAACTTGCAAATTTTATTATTTTGGAAGATTTCCGTTTGCTGTACTACATAAAAGTCATGAACTTTGTTAAACTTACATACATTGATATTTTGGATGATTTCCGTGTGCTATACTACATAAAAGTCATGAAGTTTATTATACTTGCAAAACTTGGTCTTTTGGAGATTTTTCTGATCTATATACTACGTAAAAGTCATGAAGTTTGTTGAACTTGCAAATTTGGTCTTTTGAAAGATTTTCGTACATTAAACTTCATATAAGTCACATAGTTCATAAAACTTGCAAATTTTAATATTTTGGAAGATTTTCGTGTGCTATACTACATAAAAGACACGAACTTCGTTAAAATTGTATACATTGGTATTTTGGATGATTTTCGTGTGTTATACTACATAAACGTTACGAAGTTCGTTAAACTTGCATACATTGGTATTTTAGAAGATTTCCGCATGCTATTTTATATAAAGGTCAAGAAGTTTGTTATACCTGCAAAATTTGGTCTTTCGGAAGATTTTCGAGTGCTATACTACACAAAAGTCATGAAATTCGTTAAACTTGCAAATTTTATTATTTTGGAAGATTTTCGTGTGTTGTACTACATAAAAGTCATGAACTTTGTTAAACTTGCATACATTGATATTTTGGATGATTTCCGTGTACTATACTACATAAAAGTCATGAAGTTTATTATACTTGCAAAACTTGGTCTTTTGGAGATTTTTCTGATCTATATACTACGTAAAAGTCATGAAGTTTGTTGAACTTGCAAATTTTGGTCTTTTGGAATATTTTCGTGCGCTACATTCCATAAAAGTATCGAAGTTTGTTAAACTTGCAAATTCTGGTATTTTGGAAGATTTTTGTGTGCTATACTACATAAAAGTCACGAACTTCGTTAAACTTGCATACATTAGTATTTTGGATGATTTTCGTGTGCTATAATACATAAATGTTAAGAAGTTCGTTAAACTTGCATACATTGGTAATTTGGAAGATTTATGTGTGCTATACTACCAAAAAGTTACGAAATTTGTTATACTTGAAAATTTTGGTCTTTCGAAAGATTTCCGTGTGCTATACTAAATAAAAGTTACTAAATTCGTTAAACTTGAAAATTTTATTATTTAGGAAGATTTATGTGTGCTATACTACATAAAAGTCATGAACTTCGTTTAACTTGCATACATTGGTCTTTTGGAATATTTTCGTGAGCTACATTCCATAAAAGTCTCGAAGTTTGTTAAGCTTGCAAATTCTGGTACTTTGGAAGATTTTTGTGTGCTATACTACATAAAAGTCACGAAATTTGTTAAACTTGCAAAATTTGGTCTTTTGAAAGATTTTAGTACATTACACTATATAAAAGTCACAAAGTTCGTTAAACTTGCAAATTTTAATATTTTGTAAGATTTTCGTGTGCTATACTACATAAAAGACATGAACTTCGTTAAAATTGCATACATTGGAATTTTGGATGATTTTCGTGTGCTATACTACATAAACGTTACGAAGTTCTTTAAACTTGCATACATTGGTATTTGGAAGATTTCCGTGTGCTATTTTACATAAAAGTCACGAAGTTTGTTATACCTGCAAAATTTGGTCTTTCGGAAGATTTTCGAGTTCTATACTACATAAAAGTCACGAACTTCGTTAAACTTGCAAATTTTATTATTTTGGAAGATTTCCGTTTGCTGTACTACATAAAAGTCATGAACTTTGTTAAACTTGCATACATTGATATTTTGGATGATTTCCGTGTGCTATATTACATAAAAGTCATGAAGTTTATTATACTTGCAAAACTTGGTCTTTTGGAGATTTTTCTGTTCTATATACTACGTAAGAGTCATGAAATTTGTTGAACTTGCAAATTTTGGTCTTTTGGAATATTTTCGTGCGATACATTTCATAAAAGTCTCGAAGTTTGTTAAACTTGCAAATTTTGGTATCTTGGAAGATTTTTGTGTGTTATACAACATAAAAGTCATGAACTTCGTTAAACTTGCATACATTAGTATTTTGGTTTATTTTCGTGGGCTATAATACATAAATGTTAAGAAGTTCGTTAAACTTGCATACATTGGTAATTTGGAAGATTTTCGTGTGTTATACTACCTAAAAGTCACGAAATTTGTTATACTTGAAAAATTTGGTCTTTCGAAAGATTTCCGTGTGCTATACTATATAAAAGTCACTAAATTTGTTAAACTTGAAAATTTTTATTATTTAGGAAGATTTATGTGTGTTATACTACATAAAAGTCATGAACTTCGTTTAACTTGCATACATTGGTCTTTTGGAATATTTTCGTGAGCTACATTCCATAAAAGTCTCGAAGTTTGTTAAACTTGCAAATTCTGGTACTTTGGAAGATTTTTCTCTGCTATACTACATAAAAGTCACGAAATTTGTTAAACTTGCAAAATTTGGTCTTTTGAAAGATTTTCGTACATTACACTTCATATAAGTCACATAGTTCATAAAACTTGCAAATTTTAATATTTTGGAAGATTTTCGTGTGCTATACTACATAAAAGACACGAACTTCGTTAAAATTGTATACATTGGTATTTTGGATGATTTTCGTGTGTTATACTACATAAACGTTACGAAGTTCGTTAAACTTGCATACATTGGTATTTTAGAAGATTTCCGCATGCTATTTTATATAAAGGTCAAGAAGTTTGTTATACCTGCAAAATTTGGTCTTTCGGAAGATTTTCGAGTGCTATACTACACAAAAGTCATGAAATTCGTTAAACTTGCAAATTTTATTATTTTGGAAGATTTTCGTGTGTTGTACTACATAAAAGTCATGAACTTTGTTAAACTTGCATACATTGATATTTTGGATGATTTCCGTGTACTATACTACATAAAAGTCATGAAGTTTATTATACTTGCAAAACTTGGTCTTTTGGAGATTTTTCTGATCTATATACTACGTAAAAGTCATGAAGTTTGTTGAACTTGCAAATTTTGGTCTTTTGGAATATTTTCGTGCGCTACATTCCATAAAAGTATCGAAGTTTGTTAAACTTGCAAATTCTGGTATTTTGGAAGATTTTTGTGTGCTATACTACATAAAAGTCACGAACTTCGTTAAACTTGCATACATTAGTATTTTGGATGATTTTCGTGTGCTATAATACATAAATGTTAAGAAGTTCGTTAAACTTGCATACATTGGTAATTTGGAAGATTTATGTGTGCTATACTACCAAAAAGTTACGAAATTTGTTATACTTGAAAAATTTGGTCTTTCAAAAGATTTCCGTGTGCTATACTAAATAAAAGTTACTAAATTCGTTAAACTTGAAAATTTTATTATTTTGGAAGATTTATGTGTGCTATACTACATAAAAGTCATGAACTTCGTTTAACTTGCATACATTGGTCTTTTGGAATATTTTCGTGAGCTACATCCCATAAAAGTCTCGAAGTTTGTTAAGCTTGCAAATTCTGGTACTTTGGAAGAATTTTGTGTGCTATACTACATAAAAGTCAAGAAATTTGTTAAACTTGCAAAATTTGGTCTTTTGAAAGATTTCCGTACATTACACTACATAAAAGTCACAAAGTTCGTTAAACTTGCAAATTTTAATATTTTGGAAGATTTTCGTGTGCTATACTACATAAAAGACACGAACTTTGTTAAAATTGAATACATTGGTATTTTGGATGATTTTCGTGTGCTATACTATATAAACGTTACGAAGTTCGTTAAACTTGCATACATTGGTATTTTGGAAGATTTTCGTGTACGATATGAAAGTCGCGAAGTTTGTTATACTTGCAAAATTTTGTCTTTCAGAAAATTTTCGAGTTCTATACTACATAAAAGTCACGAAATTCGTTAAACTTGCAAATTTTATTATTTTGGAAGATTTTCGTGTGCTGTACTACATAAAAGTCATAAACTTTGTTAAACTTGCATACATTGATATTTTGGATGATTTCCGTGTACTATACTACATAAAAGTCATGAAGTTTATTAAACTTGCAAAATTTTGTCTTTTGGAGATTTTTCTGTTCTATATACTACGTAAAAGTCATGAAGTTTGTTGAACTTGCAAATTTTGGTCTTTTGGAATATTTTAGTGCGCTACATTCCATAAAAGTATCGAAGTTTGTTAAACTTGCAAATTCTGGTATTTTGGAAGAATTTTGGGTGCTATACTACATAAAAGTCACGAACTTCGTTAAACTTGCATACATTAGTATTTTGCATGATTTTCGTGTGCTATAATACATAAATGTTAAGAAGTTCGTTAAACTTGCATACATTGGTAATTTGGAAGATTTATGTGTGCTATACTACCAAAAAGTTACGAAATTTGTTATACTTGAAAAATTTGGTCTTTCGAAAGATTTCCGTGTGCTATACTAAATAAAAGTTACTAAATTCGTTAAACTTGAAAATTTTATTATTTAGGAAGATTTATGTGTGCTATACTACATAAAAGTCATGAATTTCGTTTAACTTGCATACATTGGTCTTTTGGAATATTTTCGTGAGCTACATTCCATAAAAGTCTCGAAGTTTGTTAAGCTTGCAAATTCTGGTACTTTGGAAGATTTTTGTGTGCTATACTACATAAAAGTCACGAAATTTGTTAAACTTGCAAAATTTGGTCTTTTGAAAGATTTTAGTACATTACACTATATAAAAGTCACAAAGTTCGTTAAACTTGCAAATTTTAATATTTTGTAAGATTTTCGTGTGCTATACTACATAAAAGACATGAACTTCGTTAAAATTGCATACATTGGAATTTTGGATGATTTTCGTGTGCTATACTACATAAACGTTACGAAGTTCTTTAAACTTGCATACATTGGTATTTGGAAGATTTCCGTGTGCTATTTTACATAAAAGTCACGAAGTTTGTTATACCTGCAAAATTTGGTCTTTCGGAAGATTTTCGAGTTCTATACTACATAAAAGTCACGAACTTCGTTAAACTTGCAAATTTTATTATTTTGGAAGATTTCCGTTTGCTGTACTACATAAAAGTCATGAACTTTGTTAAACTTGCATACATTGATATTTTGGATGATTTCCGTGTGCTATACTACATAAAAGTCATGAAGTTTATTATACTTGCAAAACTTGGTCTTTTGGAGATTTTTCTGTTCTATATACTACGTAAGAGTCATGAAATTTGTTGAACTTGCAAATTTTGGTCTTTTGGAATATTTTCGTGCGATACATTTCATAAAAGTCTCGAAGTTTGTTAAACTTGCAAATTTTGGTATCTTGGAAGATTTTTGTGTGTTATACAACATAAAAGTCATGAACTTCGTTAAACTTGCATACATTAGTATTTTGGTTTATTTTCGTGGGCTATAATACATAAATGTTAAGAAGTTCGTTAAACTTGCATACATTGGTAATTTGGAAGATTTTCGTGTGTTATACTACCTAAAAGTCACGAAATTTGTTATACTTGAAAAATTTGGTCTTTCGAAAGATTTCCGTGTTCTATACTACATAAAAGTCACTAAATTTGTTAAACTTGAAAATTTTATTATTTAGGAAGATTTATGTGTGCTATACTACATAAAAGTCATGAACTTCGTTTAACTTGCATACATTGGTCTTTTGGAATATTTTCGTGAGCTACATTCCATAAAAGTCTCAAAGTTTGTTAAACTTGCAAATTCTGGTACTTTGGAAGATTTTTCTCTGCTATACTACATAAAAGTCACGAAATTTGTTAAACTTGCAAAATTTGGTCTTTTGAAAGATTTTCGTACATTACACTTCATATAAGTCACATAGTTCGTTAAACTTGCAAATTTTAATATTTTGGAAGATTTTCGTGTGCTATACTACATAAAAGACACGAACTTCGTTAAAATTGTATACATTGGTATTTTGGATGATTTTCGTGTGTTATACTACATAAACGTTACGAAGTTCGTTAAACTTGCATACATTGGTATTTTAGAAGATTTCCGCATGCTATTTTATATAAAGGTCACGAAGTTTGTTATACCTGCAAAATTTGGTCTTTCGGAAGATTTTCGAGTGCTATACTACACAAAAGTCATGAAATTCGTTAAACTTGCAAATTTTATTATTTTGGAAGATTTTCGTGTGTTGTACTACATAAAAGTCATGAACTTTGTTAAACTTGCATACATTGATATTTTGGATGATTTCCGTGTACTATACTACATAAAAGTCATGAAGTTTATTATACTTGCAAAACTTGGTCTTTTGGAGATTTTTCTGATCTATATACTACGTAAAAGTCATGAAGTTTGTTGAACTTGCAAATTTTGGTCTTTTGGAATATTTTCGTGCGCTACATTCCATAAAAGTATCGAAGTTTGTTAAACTTGCAAATTCTGGTATTTTGGAAGATTTTTGTGTGCTATACTACATAAAAGTCACGAACTTCGTTAAACTTGCATACATTAGTATTTTGGATGATTTTCGTGTGCTATAATACATAAATGTTAAGAAGTTCGTTAAACTTGCATACATTGGTAATTTGGAAGATTTATGTGTGCTATACTACCAAAAAGTTACGAAATTTGTTATACTTGAAAAATTTGGTCTTTTGAAAGATTTCCGTGTGCTATACTAAATAAAAGTTACTAAATTCGTTAAACTTGAAAATTTTATTATTTTGGAAGATTTATGTGTGCTATACTACATAAAAGTCATGAACTTCGTTTAACTTGCATACATTGGTCTTTTGGAATATTTTCGTGAGCTACATTCCATAAAAGTCTCGAAGTTTGTTAAGCTTGCAAATTCTGGTACTTTGGAAGATTTTTGTGTGCTATACTACATAAAAGTCACGAAATTTGTTAAACTTGCAAAATTTGGTCTTTTGAAAGATTTTAGTACATTACACTACATAAAAGTCACAAAGTTCGTTAAACTTGCAAAATTTGGTCTTTTGAAAGATTTTCGTACATTACACTTCATATAAGTCACATAGTTCGTTAAACTTGCAAATTTTAATATTTTGGAAGATTTTCGTGTGCTATACTACATAAAAGACACGAACTTCGTTAAAATTGCATACATTGGAATTTTGGATGATTTTCGTGTGTTATACTACATAAACGTTACGAAGTTCGTTAAACTTGCATACATTGGTATTTTAGAAGATTTAGCCTAAAAATAATAATATTAATTAATAATAATAATAACAATAATAATATTAATAAAATAATAATAATAATAATATTTAACCACCAATATTAATAAAATAATAATATAAATAATAAATAATAGGGTTAATACCTATTTTGCCCCCTGCCATATAAGGCGCATTTGAAAAACCCCCCTGCAAAAAAAAAAGTTGCAAGAATTCCCCTAACATTTGAAGATTCTCTCGTTTTAAACCCTGTAAAAATTTTATTTTGAAAATAAACCTTGCCACTTGAAAGACTTTATCATTTTGAACCCTGTAAATTATTATATTTAGTAAAACCAACCTTTCCTGTCATATTCCAGAGGGTTTAAAATGACATAACCAACAAGATTATAAAGTTTAAAATGAGTGAATCTTCAAATGGCAAGGTTGGTTTTAAAAACAAAAATTTTACAAGATTTAAAACGAGAGAATCTTCAAATGTTAGGGGAATTCTTGCAACTTTTTTTTTTGCAGGGGGGTTTTTCAAATGCGCCCTATATGGCAGGGGGCAAAATAGGTATTAACCCTAAATAATAATATAATATTCATCTAATATTAATAATAATATAAATTTAAAAGAATTAAAACAATGAACTAAAAAAAAAGCTCAAACAATAAATTAAATTTACAATTAAATAATGAATTGAAAATATACAATCAATTATATATTTCATATACAATAAAAAAAAAAAGTTGAATCAGCCCAACCTCCTAATTAATTTTAAAAGTAATATAAATTATTTAAAATATATTTTAAAAGTAATGATATTTTTATATACTTTATAACGAGTATATAAAGTATATAAAAATTTTGAATGAATTAATGCAGGTGGAATGGTGGTTTATACACATTTATTTTTCGAAAAAATGATATTTTTATAACGTTCATTGTTTATAGACATTTTGAATGAATGCATGTGGAATGGTGGTTTATACACATTTATTTTTCAAAATTTTGTAATTTTATCAAACTATATTTTCTTCCACTATAATGGTGAGACTATTTTAATGATATTTTTATATATTTTATAACGTGTATCATATGCATTGTTTATAGACATTTTGAATGG
The DNA here is from genome assembly GCF_029867415.1 of Vicia villosa. Lineage (NCBI taxonomy): Eukaryota > Viridiplantae > Streptophyta > Magnoliopsida > Fabales > Fabaceae > Vicia > Vicia villosa. Next base: position 5,072,960 of record NC_081181.1, read on the forward strand.
AATGATGGTTTAGACACCTTTTTGAATAAATACAGATAAAATGATTCAATTTATATGAGGTATATGAAAAAATTATAATGTAGATGAAATGGTTCGATTTATATGAGGTAATATGAAACAATTATACTGCAGATGGAATGATCAAATAAAGAGGAATATTTAAGCGGAATTTAGCATCGACCATCAATTTTAAAATATTGTATATTTAGTGGGACTTTTAATAAGTTATTTGTGTATAATTTTAAATGAAATTTTTTTATTGAGTTGTGTTTAATAGAATAGTGAAAACTGTTTATAATAATATTTATTTATTTATTTATTTATTTATAAAGTGTTATCACTTTCGTCAAAATGTGTTAATAATAAAAATATCTTAATATTTTTTAATTAAATAAATACAATAAAATATATTATTTAATATTCATTTATGTGTATATTGAAAGAATTATTATAATATCATTTTGAAGATGTAAAAAATATTTTTATTTGATATGAAAGTTCTTTATAATTTTTTGAACTATTTAACTAAATTAATAAACATGTTAAGAAATTAACCAAAACAATATAGATGAAGCAGAGATGGATAAGAGAAAAGAAGAGAAAAAGTAATATTGTATTATCATCTTTCAAGTAGATTGCTTTTCATTGCAAAGTGGTCTCTATTTATAGGATATTAGAAAGGTGAAAAATCATAACCTTACTATACCACTTAAAAGGGAATATGAACATGAAAGATAAGAATATATATGGACATCCATAATAATATTTTTTCATAACACTCCCCCTTGGATGTCCATTGAGGATGTGCCTCGTTAAAACCTTACTAGAGAAAACCCAGTGGGAAAAAATCTAGTGAAGGAAAAAGAGTACAATATCCTTTGAATGTGAATTGCCTCGTTAAAAACTTTACCAGAAAAACCCAGTGGAACAAAACCATGGTAAAGGGAAAAAGAGTGCAGAAAATATTTAATTCTCCCCCTCATACATACATTTATATGTGAGATGATATTATTTGTAGCAGTTAGTTAAAATGTCTTCTTCGAAGTGACTTCATGTAGTGCTAATAGTTATGCGAGACTTTCTGAAGTTGTTGCCATGATTTGTTTCATAGATCTCCATGAAATGGTTGTACCATCACATGTAAACAAATAACCTCTTTCTGATCTACCATTGTGAGAATCTGACTAGTAATCTGCATCTCTAAGATAACGAAGTATATGTTTGACCGCTTTCCAATTCTCCGTGTAGGTGAATAATTCTATCTTACTTATAGATTGATGGCAAATGATATATCATGATGTGTATGATTAACAAGGTGCATTAGTACTCCAATTGCATTGAGATATTATGGTACTTCAGGACCAAACAATTTTCATCCTTTTTTGGAGGCCTAAAAAGATCTTTTCTTCACATCTAATGATCTAACATTTTTATCTAAAGATCTTTGTCCATATAGAATCATTTCAACACTTTTCTATATAGCCTTCTTGATGTACAAATATTTTTTTGTCCACATGCTCAATTTGCAAACCTAGACATATTTTATCTTTTCTAAGTCCTTCATCTCAAACTCTTTATTTAAGCAATTTATAGCTTTTGGAAGCTCTTCAGGAGTTCCAATAATACTTATGTCATCCACATAGACAACTATTATTGCAAATATTTTTCCATATCATTTTATGAAAATACAAGGACAAATTGAGTTATTTGTATATCCATCCTTTAGTAAATATTCAATGTGGTGATTATACCACATGCATCCAGATTGTTTCAATCCATAGAGAAACTTGTTCAATTTGATGGAGTAGTTTTCTCGAGATCCAAAATTACGTGCCTCTGGTATATTGAACCCTTCAGGGAGTTTCATGTAAATGTCGCTATTAAGTTAACCATATAAATAAGATGTCATTACATCCATCATGTTCAAATTAAGCCCTTCATGTGTTACAAGGCTAATTAATTATCAAAAATCAATTGAATCCACTACAGGTGAATATGTTTTATCAAAATCAATCTTAGGTCTTTGTGAAAATCATTGAGAAATAAATCAAACTTTATATCATTATTATTTTTCTTTTTCACAAAAACTCATTTATATCCAATTAGTTTCACACCATGAGGTGTTCGGACTACAGGTCAAAAAGTGAGTCACTTGTAAAGTGAGTTTAATTCTTATTCAATTGAATATATTTATTTTGGTCAATTCTCACTTGGTCTCTAATCTTTAATAGACTTTGACTCATGATCATCGTTATTATTGATCACTTTTAGCGCTATATTGTTTACAAAGACATTGTCAATATTGACTTTATTTAGTTATCTCAATTTCGGTTTCATTCCATTTCATCCATGACATAATTTATCGAGATCTCTTTATTTCATATTTCAAGTACTTGATTTGTTCTTCTGGAACTAAAAATTAAATTAGATCAAAGTGCTCTTAGCATTTTCATATCCTCGCTTGGGTCATCTTTAGTTTCTTTTCTTAGTAGAGGACTTATAACATTGGAACCGACTTTCATACCACGCTTCAGGCGCAGCTACAACTCATTTGCAATATTATATTATTCTATTATTCAATAGGAGAATCCACTTTTGAGTGGAGTATTACCAGTTGATAATTTATTTCATAAACTTTGCAAATGAATAATATTTTGAACTTTTGGTTCAAATTGATTTGTACGAGGATCAAGACAACAATTTATTTTAACTTGTTCATTTGAACTTCTTGTTCATGATTTCAGTTGTTCATTTCGCTCCCCATAATATTGGGAAAAATAATTTATCAAGTGATAATCAGCCTACTGGGCTGCAATCAAGTATTTGATTATTTTCTCAAATTATATCCTCAAAATTGAGTGTCATATTAATTATATTTTTCCAATATTCTTTCATGACTCATCTTAATGTATTATATTGGAGCAATTGGAATATACACAACACATCCAAATATTCACTAAGATGAGAAATATTAGAATAAATTAGGGAGGACTGAGATATAGTATCTTGTTGGCTTAATGCGAATAAATATCTTAATATCATAGTTTGGGTGTTTCAAATATATAATTTAGAATTGATGATCTCATAAGTATCAACCATATAATTAACTTTAGACGTCTAAAGAATGGATCTTCGGGTCCATTTTCTTTTTATGAACATATATTACATGATATTCAATATCAATTTTAATAATATATGTGATACTTATACAGGAATTTCTATAAAAAAATCCAGAAAACAAGATCTTAGTCTTATTAGTTGAGAAAATTTCACAAACTTCTGGTTGTGAGTAGAGACATATGCATGATATTTTAGTCGATGCAATAATTAATGTCATAAAAACGCAATTTCTTAAAATTTTATTTTCCTTTAGAAACACACAAAAATTGAGTGGATTGAAGAAACTTCTGGTTCTTCAATACAACTTATTCGCATCATATTATATCCGAGATGACCCAACCGATTTTACCAACGACACATTTAAGTGTAATTTGTAAACTACTGGTTTACAATGACATGTGCTTCAATTGTACTAATATAAGTGTAGTACAAGCCCGAGGAAAAAGCCGATAGCTTTTCTATTATACATTTTATGTCCAAATTCATTTGTGTAATACAAAGATATTCAATACCTTCAATATAATTCATGTGAATTAGCTATGACGAGAATATTTGGCAAGACATAAAGAGAACACACAAAAAGAAAATATAAAGGATTATAGTTCATTCGAATCTCGACTCTATCAAAATATGAGATTACTTTCGTGTGCCTTTAAGATGGACTAACAAATGTCATTCATACACTATACTTGTAAAAAGAAAAGAATAGTAAAATTAAGATTTATATGAGAAATCTAAACACTATTATAACTTAAAAATATGTAGCAACTTTAGACTATTGATATATTCTTAAATAGATTGCAATGTCTTAATTCTCTTGTTAAAATATCAATATTTAGAAATAATATGAATAAAGAAATTGTATCAGCAAGACTTTGTTTGATATGAGGTATTACAATTGAGTACATAAATTAAACACCAATCATCCTAATTTTGGAGCATCAAGAACTATATCTAATTTGTGTAATGATTGGCAATATATTCCAAACCAATATGATAGTATCCCATGATTAACAATTTTAATCATACACACGCATATGAACATATTATTATATAATTATCAAAATTATACAAAATCCTATCATCAAAATTATATCATCATATAATTATGTTGTTTTACTATCCTTCAGGGATGTTTGATAAGATCTTCAGTAACTATATAAATAGTTTGTTATAAATAATGATCGAAAACATATAACCATCCTGTCGGGATGCGTTAAAATTATTTGTGTTATTCTTCTAGAATGCCAATCTTTTTATGATTATTTGTGTTATTCTTCTAGAATGACAATCTTTTTATGAGCATATTACAAATTATAAATTTTTAGATCGATACAACAACAAAAATTTATGAAATCCTTCAGGGATATTTCAATATTACTCTTGCAATATTTTTGGGATGCATGAAGATCATCCTCAAAATCATACCTCAAAATCATCCTTCTGGGATACTTCAATATTATGGATTCAATCATTTTAGAATTCGATAATATTATTGAAGCAATCATTTTGTTAATTTTTAACATAATTGATACAATCCTTCTAGGATTCAATAATATTATAGATGCGGCCTTTTAAAGCTGATTGAACGTTGAATTCTTTTGGAATTCATCAATTATTATAAACACAATAATTGATTAAACTCAATCTTTGAACAATAATTTGGAGATAGTTTAATATTAATCTTTAGTTAACAAATATCACATCACTAACTATTTCCATAAACAACGGTCAAGAAAAACTATTCTTTGTGCAATCCTTCAAGGATATGTTATTAGTATAGATACAATCCTTCTGGGATTCATTAATATCATGATGAAATTCTTCTAATATTATAGATACAATATTTTAAGGTGTGAGAAATCTTTATTTTAAAACTTTAACTCTTCGAGAATTATATATCACAAATGATCTTTGTAGTGATAAAAAGTTTTTTTGTGAGTGTAGTTCTTCAGGAACTCAATCACAATCACCATTTTTCTTATAATTCTTCAGGAATTATATATCAAACTCAATATTATCCTTCTAGGATTTTGATACGTTCTTCAAGAACTATATAACAAACTTAATACTATCTTTAATAAATATTTGTTAACTTCTTCCGGAACTATATAACAAACTTGTTGTTTAATCCTTTAGAGATTATTGATAATTTAATAAGATATAATATCAAAATTCAACATGGATAATGAGAAAGTAAAATAATAAAATAATTAACTAATATTACCTCTAACAATTAGGACTTCAAATTTTTTTTTCAAGTTTGGTTGAGCTTCGTGCTGATAACGTGTTATGAAATTAACCAAAACAATATAGATGAAGGAGAGATGAATGAGAGAAAAGAAGAGAAAAAGTAATATTGTATTATCATCTTTCAAGTAGATCGTTTTTCATTGCAACGTGGTCTCTATTTATAGGATATTAGGAAGGTCAAAAATTATAACCTTACTGTACCACTTAATAGGGAATATGAAGATGAAAGATAAAAATATATATATGGATATCCATAATAATATTTATTCATAACAAAACGATAATTTTATTTCGATTCAACTTTAGAAAGATTTTAAAAATTGGTTTTAGAAGGATTTTTTGCAAAGTTGGTGTAATTCTCTCTCGATTTGAATACAACATTTAATTATGTTTTCAATCTGATTTGATGCAGTGATCGTATCCATGAATGAGATTATTTTTTTTGTAATTTTGGAACAAGACACGTGATTTTTATAATTTTGTAATCTTGGGATTCTATTTTTATCATTTCATATAATTTTCAATTATACTTATGTTACATTTATTTATGCTTATTTTCAAAATTTAGAAAATTTAATAAATAGATAACAAAATAAAAACGTAAAATTAAGTCTTCTAGGTCATTTAAAAATAAATAGACATTTTAATGGTAATAATTGAAATTTATGAGCACTAAATGAAATTTTTAAAAAATATCTGTTATTTTATAAACTTTTTTTCATATTATTTTATTCTCTCAATAGCACATTTTATTTATTTTATAATAAATTTAAATTATTGAAATCTTTTGTTGTTTATGTGCCAGACTTAAAATATTCTCATTTTCTAATTTTATATTTAGAAATTTAGAAATTTATCTTTCTAAAAATGTAAATTTAAGCTTTAAAACATAGCAACCTAACTTTAAGTTTTAGAACATAATTAAACCTAAATATAATTCTTTTAACCAACCTACAATTAAAGAGATTTTTTAATGATAATAATTAACATTTATAAATATTAAATAAAAAGTTAAAATCATAGTAGTTAGTAATTTAATTGTTTAAGGATATAATTATATTTTATTACACTGGTTTTTTAATATATTTTTGTCTATTATTTTTTTATTTGCAAAAATATTTCATATTACTTTACTATTCTTTTATATTCCTTTATTATTAATTAATAATAACTTTTAATTATTAAAATTTTTTGTTATAGATGCAACAGACTAACTAAGAATGCTTCCTTTTTTAAAATTTAAAATTTAAAATTTTATCGTCACAGTCTCCCATTTTTAATTCAATATTTTAAATTTTAATAAAAATAAAGTTTAAAATAAAAAATAATTTTAAACTAAAATAAAATTATATAAAAAATAATTTTAGTAAAAGTTACTTTAAAACATAAATTTTAGCTTAAAATCAAAATTAAAAACATAATTAGTATTTGTATAAAAAAAATCTTAAAGTTAGTATTAAATTTTGTGTTATTATATTAATAAACTTATGAATAATATAATTATTTTAGTAAATAAAAGATACTAGTATGTTTATAATATTTAGTATAATATATCTTAATATGATGTAGTTGTCATAAGTTAATACTCCCTCCGTCCCACAATGAGTGACCCAGCCCACCATTTCACACATATTAAGAAAAGCGGTTAAAAGTAAGAGAGATAATAGTATTTTTACTACACTACCCTTATTATGTCTTGGAAATGATAAAACTTTTAATAATTAGAGGGTAAAATTGAAAAAGTGTATTGGAAATCAAAATGGGTCATTCATTTTGGGATACTATTTTATTCCAAATGGGTCACTCATTGTGGACGGAGGGAGTATTAAGTAAAATATATATTATAGTTATATATTTTACTGCAACTTTGGATCAATCCATATCAAATTATCGACATGCCACCATCAATTCAATACGAGTACAATTTCCATTGGGTGATGATGAACACCGTGATGTCATTGGTAAATTGATGAACATTGTTATCTGCACCTAGAGAACTGCCACCTACTAGAACCTATGGAATTTTATGGACTCGTGAATCTGACAACTCTTGTCTTGCAACTGACTGGTGTGAATCAGGTTTTCATTCAGGGCCTGTTTTCCAACTGCCTCCATCTTCTAGACTTAACCCTTGATAAATGTGTCTTCTATTCGACTATTCGTATAAATAGTCCAACATTGTTGAATTTGAAAATTGGTAGCCTCCTTGTTTCAATCAAGATGATTCATATCAACAAACCAAATCTCTCATCCCTTGAATATTCTTGTAAATCTTTACATGCTATATACCTTAAGTCTCCTATGTTATCCAAGTTTATCTATCACAGTAACAATGTTGGATTTGTTGGTATGTCTAACTGCAAAGTTTTTTCACAATGGATTGGAATGTGTGGAGCCGCATGGTTGTGTATGCAATTCACAGACAATTGTATTGGCTAGGATGTTGTTGAGAAATGTTAAGAGTCTCATATCGGACAATATATGGCCTGAACATGTTCTTATAAAGTGGGGGGCAATCCTCACCCTACAAGTCGGTTTTGTATATAGGAGTCTTAGTATTGGGATTTCGCGTGTTCACATTTGTACACATTACTCAAAAAAAAAAATCTCAAACTACTGAGTGTTAAAAGAAACATGTGCTTAGAATGTAAGTATGATACACTTGTTTATCATTCAATGTCAATCATTTTCTATTGAAATATCTTAACGCACTCGATATTTTATTTTGAGATTGTTTTCGAATATACATATCCGAAATAATTTAATATTTTGTGTTTAAAAATATTCAAACAATTAGAATCAAGGTGTATTAATTGTATTACCTTATCAATTATTTACAAAATTAGACTAGTGTAGTGCAGGAATCGCAATAGAAAAATCTTGATCGCGCAAGATCGTCGGGCGATGAAGGGAGTGTCGCCGGGCGATGATGAATCCTCCAGGAGAGTAAGGAGGCGAGAGGAAGAGTAAATTTTGGAAAGTCTCTGGAGGGTCTCGCCGAGGTCGCTATGCGAGAGGTGATGCGAAAGTTGTGTCACCGGGCGACGAAGATGTTCCATCGAGTGAAGGATGACATACAAGAATTGTTATTTTGGACTTTCACATTTTGATCGTAACTTTAGTTTTAGGGATCTGATCGACGAACCATTCGAAACAACGGATATCTGAGTATAAGAACTTAATAATGAAGTGGTAAAAGTAGTAAAGCGTAGGTCCGACTATCCTTACTAAAATCAAAATGATGTTTTGTTAATAATGATTGTTTATTATAATGATGTTTTGTGACGTTAATGAATATGACGACGACGATGAGGTGATTTGCCTAAGAATGGCACGGTGACGAAAGCTTATACATCGTGTGTTGTATATATGTGTTGTTGCACAATCATATGGCATTTGCATTTGGTGACGAGGGCTTAATGCTCTGTATGTGACGAGGGCTTAATACTCTGGATGCCTAGATGGCTTTTCTTTGTGACGGGTACCACATGCATTTTGCATAACATTAGACTTCATGATGTTGGATAAATATGAATTTATTGATGATAATTATCAGTGATTGATGTGTGATGATATTTTATGATGTATTTTGGTTTTGTGCGTGAGTTTACTACTCCCTAGCATGTATTTTTCACCATGTAATTATTGTATGAAATTCTCACCCCTTTCATGTTGTTGTGTCTATGCTTCTTCGGGAGTACAAGAAAACTGCTGATTAGCCGGGTGAATTTGCCAGGTGAAAAACACCTTGTAAATTATTGCACTTGCGAGATGCATAACACCTCACAACTCAGTTTTTTTGGAAAAATAAATATTAATGTTTTTCCATCTCGCAGAGGAGGGAAGGAAGTTTGAAAATTTGGAAAAAAACATTGCAGGGTGTTAAACACCCCGCAACATTGTTTTAAAAAAGTTGTTGGAAAATAAAATTTGCTTTTACTGAAAAGTCAGGATGGTAGGTGACCATATGATGCTTTTACTGACACAAATGTTGCGAAGTAAAAAACACCCTGCAAGTTGCAACGTCTTTGTACGTTGCCATGTGAAAGCCACCCCACAAGTTTTTTTTGAAAATTTTGGAAAAAAGTAAAGCTGCCAATTAATGATAGCACAGAGTACCAAGTAAATTTGTCAGACAGATTAATGGCGGGGTGGAGTGCACGTCGTAAGTTGCAATATCTCTTTTTATTGCGAGGTGATTTGCACCTCGTAAGTTTTCTAATAGAATTGGGGAAAAATAGATCTGAAACGTAACATTTCAGAAACATATTTACCTTCTCTCTTTCTTTTCTTCTCTACCAACACACCAACATATTCCACACACATAAACCCTAAAACCTTCTTTTTTCTACAAATCAACACACTTTTAGTTGCTACATTCAAATTTCTTTGCATTTTCTACTTTCAATCCATTATTAAGGTACACGTATGAGTTAATTTCTTTGTAATTGATTATACGAATGAGCTAATTTGAGTATGATATTTTAGAAACTTGTTGATGAAATTCATATGATTCTGTTTACAAATATGTTAAAGTGTTAGAATATTAATTGATTTTGGTTAGAACTAGTTCGTTTAGCTATTATATGTTAAATTTTGTATGATATTTGTTTATTGATTAACTTACTGAACTGTTACCTTTTGTTTGCTCAGCACTTTGGTTGTTGTTGACGACTGAGTTTATAGGTAAACACTACTAGTCTGCTATTATAATTTGCAATGACATTTATTCATTGTCTTCATTTCAAACATTCATTTATATTCCCAATTTCATTGTATGTATATAAATGTGAATCTACCCCTATTTACCAGTTTCATTTAGCTAAATGAATTTCTCAATTTTGGTTAAATATGAAATTTTTATGATTCTGATTTGTGAATGGCCTTCATTCCATTCAAGCATTGGCCATTACCCACAAATGAAGTAATATCTGATAGTATGAATATCTTTATATTAAGATGAATTTAAATATCTAGAATTAATTATAAATTTATATTTCTAATTTTTTTTGAATTTATATTTATATTATTCTAAATATTAATTTTAATATTTAGAATAATATAAATATTTTTTTATTATCCACGTTATAATTTGCGAGGTGGACTAAACATGGCATCTCAAAATATTTGCCAGATGAAATTCATCCTGCAAGCTTTTGAATATTCAAATATTGTTAGGTGAATTTCACCCCGCAAGTCACTGTTATCCATGCTCTGACTCAATTGTGCACCTGCTCTGAACGAAGCTGTCACAAGAAACGAAGTTGTTTGCAACTCTAGGAAAGCGTGTTTGCGGGGTGCTTTAAACTTGGCAACGTTGCGGGGTGAAAAGCACCTGACAAAGTTGCGGGGTGCAAATCCCCTTGCAAAAAGTTGCGACTAACGTTTTTGCAGGATGGGTAGGTCACCTCACAATTGTTGTTGTAGGATGATATTTACATTTGCGGGGTGATTTCCACCTGGAAAATTTGAGTTTTTTTTTGTAGTGAAATAGCTAGGTACAAGAGTAGTTCTTGGAGAGAGGTGTTACCTGATAGAGTCTTAGGAGTCACTCTAATATATAACACGGAATTTGAGAATTTTTTAAGCTCCTTGTTTTATTTCATTGTTATGAATATTACCTTAAGAATCCTTGTTGGACCACCTGTCGGGGAGTTTGTTTTGAATGTTGAGACTTATAAGCCATGGAACCGATTTATGTTATTTTCCGCTGTTTGAACAGATAATTTGTACTACTTATTTGAAATAAAGTATTTTTGAAAACCACGTGGCATCTCATTTTGAGGACTGCTCTAATAAATGTCGTGTGAATTACTACACAAATACACTTTTAAGCCAAGTACGCAAATCATAACATAGTGAAATTTACTTGAAATTCATTACAATACACATTTCATAAGTCAAGAGAAATACTGATGTGAATTTTTTCTTGATATATTAAAATAGAATAGACGTTTAGCGGCAAAATTAGAGTAAAATTCAAGTAAACACGTGCATCGCACGAGACATAAGAACTACTCCAGTTGGAGGTGAAAAGAAAAGACAAGGAAAGAGAAAGAACTCAAGAAGAAGTTAATATAGAAATTGGTTTGAATATGGATGTTGAAGATGATCCTGACTTTGATATCTTCAGAGACGAAGATGAAGATCCCGATGCTCAATTCGAAAGGGTCAGTATTAGTATTTATTTCACCACTCTTCGATTCTCTCCATATTCTATTCACTATTCACTATTCACATTCAAATCGATTCTCTCTATTCACTATTCACATTCAAATCGATTCATTGCAGGAAAATGACTCCAACAAAGAATACGTGGTTTATCTCGTCGATGCATCTCCCAAAATGTTCAACACGAGTTGCTTATCGGTTTGTTTTCCAAAACCATATGCCCTAATTTCTTTTTCCTACTCCCAAAACTATGCCCTAATTTCATTCATTGCTCATTGCAGGATAATCATCACTCTGAAACTCACTTCCAGATTGCCCTTAGCTGCATCTCTCTCACTCTCAAGGCTCAGATCATTAACAAATCCTATGATCAAGTTTCCATATGCTTTTTCAACACCGTAACTAACACACTTTCATTTCACTTTTTTTATTTTTTTTATTTTTTTTTTGACTACTTTTTTTATTTTATTTTAAAAACCTAATTTTTTTATATTTATTTCCAGAGGGAGAAGAGGAATTTACAAGACCTAAATGGTGTTTATGCATTTCATCTTCCTGAAGGAGACTATCTAGACAGGCCTACTGCTAGGCTTATCAAAGACTTTGATAATCTCCACGGTAACTTTTTTTTTGTTTTTGTTTTGCTGCTGCTACTAGACAACCTTCTCATTTCTTTGTAATCTTTTCTAGAATCTTTTTCCAAAAACATTGGAAGTCAGCACGGTGTCTTGCCGGGAAGTCGAGAGAATCCTCTCTACAATGCTATCTGGGTGGCTCAAGCACTTCTTCGTAAAGGGTAATACATACATACATATATTACTTGCATTCTAATATCTATTATATAACTAATTAGTTATATTTATCGGTGAATGATAATGATGAGGTAACATTTCTATCAGGTCCGCAAAGACAGTCAACAAACGCATACTTTTGTTCACAAATGAAGATGATCCTTTTGGGTGCCTCAAAGGGGCTTTCAAATCTGACATGACAAGAACCACACTTCAGAAAGCTAAAGTACCAATCTTTAAATGCTTTTTAGCATACATAGTTTTATTTTACACCAACTTGAGTTTAAAGGATGCTTGTATTTCATACTAATTATCAATATTTTTTTTGTGTTTGTGAAGGACGCACAAGATCTTGGCATAACAATTGAGCTTCTTCCATTGAGTACTTCGGATGAAACGTTTGACTTATCTAAATTCTATGTTGTATGTACACATCTTTTACATATACATTATCAACTAACTTATTAGATAAACTCTTGTTTATCCTCATTTTGTTATTTGCTTGTCTTTCAGGATTTGATTGGCTTGGAAGGAGACGAGCTTGTTAACTTTATGGCATCAGCAGGAAACAAGTATGGCAACCTATCTACAGTTTCTCCCGCATATATCTTTTATGTTTAAAATCTTTGATATATCGTTATGTACTGAGCTAGGGCAATAGTGTGTCCGGAATCTGAAGTTTCTGCCACATAAATTGTTTTTTTAGCAGGGAGAGTAGCAAGCTTACTTAATCTTGCTCCCATCATCCGACTGTGTATGCTTTAGGATTCTCGTTAGATACTATTGTAAATTAAGGACCATCTATGTGAATTCAGATTGGAAAAGTTATAATTGGTACTAATTTATAATGCGGAGTTGTCGCTAAATGGTGGTTCTGATCTGTTATAAATTGGGCACATCTATGTTGGATTGTTATAGACTATAGTGTAGAAATTTATAACGATTAAGAATAAAGCCAAATATATCCTTTAGTTTTATGCATTCTAATAATTCCTTAATGGAACCAAAGAAACAACAAGATTGTCACAGTTCTTAGACACTGTTGTTTTGTTTTCAATAAGTATTATTAAACAACTTGAAAATGTTATTTTCAAGTTGTTTATGGGTTAGGCCTTAGGTTTTGCCAAGATTGTTACACTTGATCCAAAGGTTATTGAAAGCATTTTTCTTGTAAAATTAGAAGTAATAATATATTCAACTCAATTTTAATATCTGGATTACTAACATTGATATACTTAGGATAACAAAAGGTGTGATTTTCTAGTGCATGAAGATTATTATGTTGTGCAAGAGTAATTATGATTAAAAGCTCTAACCAGGACTAGGAGTTGATGTTTTGAAACTATAAGTTCGTCTTTATTTTAGGTCAATTTGATTTTCAATGTAATGTTGTTTTTCAATTTCAGATTGGAGGATATGAAAGATCAGTTAAGAAAGCGCATGTTTACAAAACGTAGAGTCAAAAAATTTAAATTCACATTAGTTGATGGGCTATCAATAGAGCTTAATTCATATGCTTTAATTCGTCACACTGTTCCTGGTAAGCATTTCTTGTTATTTTCTAGCAAACAGCAGATGTTGTTTAGTGGAATTTATATTCCTTCTTTAGTGTTTTCTTTTTCTCCATGACCCTTGCCAAATTTCTCATGGCCCCTTTGTAGTTTTTCACAGTTTATGTTGTAATGGCAGTTTATACTTTGATGTGTAGGGTCAATCACATGGCTTGATTCCATTACTAATCGTCCTTTGAAGGTGATGAATGTTACAGCCTTAACTTGTAAACAATCTATTTTTTATGTTACAGTGTAAATTTGTAATTCACTCATCAAGCAATAATAACAAATGATTGTTAATAACAATCAAAGCCTTTTTCCACTCATTGGTGTCAGTTATGTGGATTAAATGATGCCATACATTTAAAATTTCCCTGACAAGGTTATAATGTCCTTTGGTTGAAACATGAAAGGTTCCTTGTACCCATCCCATAGCCTTTCTATTCAAATACACAAAAAACAGAATTTTAACGTGATTCTAGAATTTTGTTGGAGGATATGTATATAACTGTAGGAAAAAAATATTTATAGATCTGTTATAACTTATAGTTTTGAGAAAGCCTAACCGCTACACACATATTGCTGCATCATATTTTTCCCTTAGTTTCTCTGTAGTCATGCATTTCTATTGGATCATAATTCTCCTAAGTTTTATGTGATTATATTCTTTTAGCCAGACTATAACGCTGAATGTTCTAAAAAATGTTTTAAGAAAATGATTGTAACTAGTTTGGTGGTTCAGAGTGAAAGAAGTTTCATTTGTGCTGATACTGGTGCATTGGTGGAAGAATATACCAGACGGTTTCATCCTTATAAAAAGTATGCATCTTTTTCTTGTTTCTTTATCTAATTTGAATATCATTATTTTGATTCTTTGGACATTTTAGTCACTGTTACTCTATTTAGATTGGTTTTAGAAAATGATAGCAACTCTACAGTCCCTTCAGTCATGCAGTCATCACTAAGAATAGGATTTGCCGGGATCCGAACCCTTAACCAGTTTTTTTTCTTTCTTTCTGGGAGAAATTAGTGGTTTATTTATAGAAATTCCAGGGTGAGTTATTTAGTTGCAATATCCTCATTTATAGTAACGAGGTAGAGATTCATGTGAAGATAGCTGCAAGTGTTGAGGGAACATATATTGTTTGCTAATAAGAAGAAATGTTGGCTTGGTCTAAAGAGAAGCTAGTATATTTGGGACTCATTGTGTGAAGTCAAGGAGTCTTGGTGGATCTTCGAGATATGTTTGAGTGGACTCCAAAGTATGTGAAGGGTTTGAGAGGGTTCCTTGGTTTACTGGTTACTACATAAAATTTGCGAAGAATTATGGAAGAATAGCATGGCCCTCACCCAAAAGCTTAACAAAGACAACTTTGCTTAGGGGGAAGATGCTCAAATGGCAGTTGAGCAACTTTAGAAAGCTATGATAGCAGTCAAAGATTTTGAGAACATTTTTGTGGCAGAATTTGATGCATTAGGGAAATGATAGAGCCTTGGGTATGGAGTGTCCGGGTCGTATTAGAATGAGATGCTCAATGAAATATTTATATGTCCCGGTTCTTTTCCCTTGATTGCAACTTTTAAGGGAGAGTTCACCAAGTACTTATCTAATTTCTTATCAAGCTTTGCCTATCTTGTGTTACATAGCTGGTTCAACGCCTTTGTAGATGTTAGCCAATGTAAAATTGGTTGAATCTCATAGATATTTGTTTATTTTTTCTTTCCATTTTTATGTTTCGCTTACATGTTTTCCTTTGACGGTAACAGGTTGACGTTACATATCCCACACTTATCTAATTCATCCACTAGTTTTAATTTTTATTTTAAATCCCAAATTACCCCTTATAAATTTATTTCAACAATGTTACCTACACTACCCAATTTTATTATTTCCAAAATTATCCCTATACCCTTTGTCCTCCCTGTGCAAGCCATTACTGCACACTCGTTTTAATTTTTTTTAATAAAAAACTAGATACACGGGGTTTCCACAACCTTGAATACAGTAGGTTTTCAAGCTTGCCTTTAATTGTAACCCGTTTGATACTGATCGTTTAAGAGTCAGAGACATCTTTTTAAATCTTGTATCACTTCTGCTCTAAAACAATGATATGTATATGTTTTCTCCTTACATTTTCCAGCTGTCAAGGTCATAATAAATAGTGTAATCTTTACCACGATATGCCTTTTCAGTTTCACCAAAGGGTGTCCTCCATGAGTTTCTGTATACATTAGTTTATCAAGCTTGTAAAACTTTGCGATGCAATTGATACTAATAATTTTTGGAAACCTCATTTATCCGAATGCAATATAGAATGTTTATCGGGAACTAAAATTTTCTCAAAACTCCTTGTATCCAGACGGCAAAAATAAATCCAATTTCCGGAAGAAAAGCATTAAAATAAGTGCGCCGGCTTGCCGTAAGGAGTTGCTCAAAGAGAACAAAGAGTGCTGGGAGGTTTTTTAAAATAGATGATGTCAGTGTTAAAATTGTCCTAATATATTACAATAGGTAGTTTAGGATTTTTTTTTTTAAATTTGAAAATTTGGCACTGGATGAATTATACGAGTGTACTGTATGTAATCAATTTGTTGAGGCTGGTTGTTTTTTTAGACACTGCAACAAATATGCTATTGGCATTCTTCTACCTCAAATGTTTTTGATTTTGTGTTGTCTCCTTTTTTTAATTACAATTATAATATAAGATTGTTATATTGTTTTCAGCCAGAATATTATATTTTCTGTGAAGGAGTTATCTGAAATTAAGAGAGTTGCTACTGGACATCTACATCTTTTAGGTTTCAAGCCATTGAGTTGCTTGAGAGATTATTACAACATGAAGCCATCAACTTTCCTTTATCCAAGTGACGAGGTTATTGTTCTACTAGTCATCAATACACAGTTGATTACATTTTTATTCATCAGTAATTTTTGGTTTTAATTGCAATTTGTCTGCTTGGCGCCGATGCCTTATCCTGTACTTTTGATATTGCTTAATTTTTGTGAAATTTAAGCATCAACATTATGACGGTCTTCAATCAGCCTTTTGGTGACATTTCATAACCTACCCTTTGAAATTTTGTTTAAACACAAATCATTCTGACAAATTTGCCTACTGTGACTTTCGCACAATTTATAGTTCCACACTCCATGTTATAGAATTGCATATATGCCTTTAGCTTATCGAATTGGTCCGAAAACTTTCTTATTCTACTGTTAAGTAGTATTATCATCAGTTGATCTATTGGTATTGTGTATTTATGCCTTCAGCTTTAAGGAATGTTCTGAAAACTTTCTTTAATTTTTTCCTTGTCATGCCTTGTTTTGTTTTGCAGGGTACAGATGGTAGCATGTGTACCTTCATTGCCCTTCATAAGTCTATGATACAGCTCAACCGGTACAATATTCTTAATTCCTTACAACAATGGCTCTTTTCAGTTGCACTATCACATCCTTTTGGTCATGTTTATGACTCTACTGTAGTAGAGTTGACAAAGTGGTTGAATTTTCCTAACATGCAGAAAAAGGGACTAGGTGGGTTGGCTAATTTGATAAAATAGGTTGGCAGAGGCAACCCACACCAAATTATCATAGGTTAGGTTTGGAGGTTGAAAGAGGTTGAGAGAGAATCTTTACCTAGGTGGTTTACTATTCATAAGCATATTCCAGTTAGATTTCTGTTACGTGTAAAGTTGTTTGTTTGTATAAAGTAGAACTTGAAATTTTAGAGTGTTAGATATACTCAAGTTAAAAATTTCCTGGCTATTAATGGGTGGTTACATAGTAGAAAAAGGGAGACAAAGAGTGATTGGTGAAAGCTGCAAGTTAGGCAGTGTATACTATGGATAGTTAGTTGCATACACACATGTTTATTAATAGTATTGTTGTTTCGTTATTAGGGCATAGCTGATGTCAAGTTACTTGTTAACTTGTGTGTTAATAATTACTAACCAAAGTAATACCCTTGTGATCCTTTTAGTTTTGCAGTTGCATTTAGTGGCAGTTCATCTCGGCCTCAATTGGTCGCCCTTATTGCGCAGGTACAATATGTTGATCGCGACAATGTTTTTGCATTATACAATAAATATAAATTCTTGAATTCTAGAGCTTGCATGTGGTGTTTTAATTAGATACTTAGATGACTATGTCTCTTAGAATCTGAATAATTTGGGAATGCTCTTGTACTAATACTTTACAACTGCCTTTGCATTTTCTTGCACTCTCCTCATTTGCCTGTACATTTCGTACTGCTTCCTGTCATAGCAGAATTATCACTTGTCAGCTTGTTGTAATTATGAAATCATAGCTATTTTAATCTGTTTGTCATATTTGTAGCTAATATGTCTCTGATTGTAGGATGAGGTTATCCAATCTGGTGGTCAGATTGAGCCGCCTGGAATGCACATGATTTATCTTCCATATTCTGATGACATCAGACTTGTTGAGGAGGTAGAGAGAACTGCAATAAGTTGAACTTGTCTTTAAAGTTCGATTGTCAAACTAGAGAAAACTAAGTTTGATGTTTTATAGAGTTTATTAATAAGGAGTGAAATATTTCTGCAGCGTTTTTCAGATACTAGTGGGGTGCCTAAAGCAAGTGCTGATCAGATAAAAAAGGCATCTGATTTAATTAAGCGTTTGGACTTGAAAGATTTTTCTGTATTCCAGTTTACCAACCCTGGTAAGCTGCTTCTTCCTATTGCTCAACCGCTCACTTAACTTAAAGTTGTGTTTAGATTTCTAGTAAGCTTCATTAGTTTTAACTATTGGAATACTATAATTTGATTTGTTTAGTCAATTACTCACATCACATCCACTGCATTCTGTCATCATTATGCAGACCTCTTTAAATTCCCGCAGTTACCTTACCTGTGTTTTATAGATTGTTGACTTAAAAACTCTTCAAGATATACTGGATTAAGCATGTAAACAATTTCTAGTGAGAATAAAGTACCAAGTCGGATGAGACTTGAATTGAAAATATATTTATAAGTGGGAGGCGACCCCACCTTACAAGCTGATTTTGTAAGGATTGAGTTAAACTTAACTCATATTTATGTGTCAAAAAAACATTCTTTCTTTCTTTTTCCTTTCTAATGTGAGTGAGAGGAGTAAGTCTTGACCGTTGAAACAAATCATAAAGAGTCTATTAAAACATGAAATCATGTGAATTTCTTATTGGTCACTTTGACATCATAAAGAGGTGCATGTGAATTTCTTAAGCTTGACCATACATATAAGGTTGCTTGATCATACATATAAGGTTGCTCGGTCAAGATTTACTCATAAAAAATGCCCCCTCAACTTTGTAATTACATTTTACAGATTCATGTTCCTCTTGTTTTCTATCTGGGTATGCCCCCCTAATAGTATATCATCATTAACTAACACGCTTCATATTTGTAGTTGTTAAAATTTTCAAACTGTTTATTACTGTCGTTTTACAAATGAGAAAGTTATCATTTTGGGGTTGGTAACACAAGAGTTTTTCAGCCTTGCAGAGACATTATGCAGTATTGGAGGCATTAGCTCTGGAAGAAGACGAGATTCCAGAAATCAAAGATGAAACATTACCTGACGAGGAAGGTTTGGCCAGGTAAATGCAACCTTTTTCACTATGTAATGAATATTTTATTGCATGAATTTCAGGCTGATCAGAAATGGAAGAAATTTTACTTTTTTTTTTTTTGTTGAGTATTAGCAACATATACTTCCTAATATACTCCCTCTTAGTTACTAGTTGAAATTCAAATAGGTCTCAGTAAATTATATTGTTTCCGTAAGTTTGGTGGGACCTATATAAATTTCAACTATTTGATGAGTGTGTTAGAGAGATTGTTGGTTGCACTTTAATATTTTTTGAACTTCCTCTGTTCACTGGAAAAGATAAAAGATTTCTTCAAAAAAGACTCGGTATGAAATGATAACCTTACTTACATGTCACCTGCAGACCAGGAGTGGTAAGGGTATTAGAAGAATTCAAGACCTCTATATACGGGGAGAATTATGACGAGGAAATTGAGCTTGGCACCGGAAAGCCAACTGAAGCCTCCAAGAAACGGAAAGCGCATACTGAGTTTGCTAAGAAAGAGTGTGAGAGCTATGATTGGGGTGAGCTTGCTGATACTGGAAAGGTAAACCTTGAATTTTTTTTTGCATAGCGGTTTTGATTTAATAAATTTGGGACCGACAGATTTGCTTAAAAACATTAAGCCAATGAATGGAGGCCCATACAACATGTTAAATTTTTCATCCGCCTTTGTTGATACTGAATGATTTGATCTTGTTTTGCAGTTGAAGGATTTGACAATGGTGGAGTTAAAGTATTATCTCACTGGACACAATCTTCCTGTTTCTGGGAAGAAGGAAGCTATAGTTAGCCGAATATTAACTCATATGGGAAAATGAGCAAGAAAGGGGCCGTGTTTTGATTACTGATTTTGTAAATTATCGTTTGTTCTTGACCCGATTTTGGATTATATACTGACTTGTAATCATCAAGACATTAGGGAAGATGCTTACGGCATATTTTACTGTTAGATATTATTACATAATGTCTTTTCCTATAATGCTTGTTCAACCACATAACATAATCTATGTGTTGATAAACCTAAAAAAGAGACTTGGATTTTTACTCAAGTCCACGCGTTCTACCAAATATACACACAAAAAGACTGATACTGAAAAGGGACAATACTATTTTTTTTAATTAGACTCTAGCTAAACTTGAAAGATCAGTAATTTTATAAGAATTAAAAATATATTTAATTTTAAAATTAAATTTGAATTCCTAGATAATTTTGTACAAAAAAATGTTGGTAGTTTTCCACTGCCTAAGCAAGTTATGATCAAATTTGGGAACTCTGTTTTTGTGTTATCTGTTATCGTGATTGTTTTGTGGTACGCGGCTTTGTGATTATTAGTTTAATATTTATTTCATTTGTGGTACATTTCTTTGATAAGGTATTTCGATAGAACCGGTATAAATTCAAAAACCTTAGCACATGTCTTAAGATCAACTGATCGATGTTGTGAGTAACCCTTAATTTTAGGACTTTAGGTGCCAAATTAAACCATTTTTCACAGTAAATAGTAGTATAAAAAAGAAAACAGGGGTGTCAAATAATGAAACCATGTACCATGTACTTAGCCTAATAATAAATCAATTTTATCCCTAAAATGGAAAAAGTTACTATAACTTATAATCAAAAGTTATACATCGGTCAAAAAAAAAAAAAGTTATACATGTATTTCCAAATATTTTTCTTCATTCTATAGAAGGCACATAACAAATACAAAAAAAAAAAAAAGGGTTTTGGAACCCCAATTCAAACATTTCTCTAACCTAGCAACTGTGGTATCAGTGAATTGAAGCCATCACCAAAGCTCAGGTCGACCATGGATTATCAGCAGAAGCAATCACCACCGTTCAACGATTCAGAGGTTAGCAGAAAGAAGCAATCACCACCGTTCAACGATTCAAAGGTTAGCAGAAAGTATATTCACGATGATCTTGCTTTCTACGTTCTTTCGAAACTGCCCATAAAATCATTGAAACGCTTTGGATGCGTACGCAAATCATGGTCCGCTTTATTTGAAAACTCTCATTTCATGGCCTTGTTTCGAAACCATTTCTTATCTCATAACAATTGTGATGATGATTATCAACCATTTCTCCTCATATATCTACGTGACCATGCTAATCATGAATACGCTGAATTGCGTTTGCTCGATAGTAGAATCAAATTAAATTTGCCACCTCCATTACAACAGGGTGACCATGTAATTAGTATTTTGGGAAAAACAAGTGTTAACGGTGTTTTTTGTATTGCACAAACTCATCCAGGGACGGATGATATAAATAAGGTCAGCTATGTTTTGTGGAACCCGGCTACCGATGAATTCCTTGTCATTCCTCATAGCCCAGATGAGCTTGTACCACAACACCCTCTCCTTTGGGTGAATCATGAATTTCATGGGTTTGGTTATGACCAACTAAGAGATGACTTTAAGCTC
Source organism: Vicia villosa (assembly GCF_029867415.1). Lineage (NCBI taxonomy): Eukaryota > Viridiplantae > Streptophyta > Magnoliopsida > Fabales > Fabaceae > Vicia > Vicia villosa. The sequence goes on from NC_081181.1 coordinate 5,094,865, forward strand.
ATTCAGTATGTATCTTTTGATAGCTCAAGTTGTGATGGCTATGACTATGACATTGATTCTCCTCCACCTCAAGGTATGCTGTATGACCCTTTTTTTGAGATATATAGTCTAAGAAACAATTCTTGGAAGATACTCCACATGGACGATATGTCTCCGTGGTATATTGGTAATGCATTTACTGGTGTCGAATTGTACACGGATGGTGCATGTCATTGGTTGCTTCAGGGTAATCAACATGAAATGGTTCTCATGTCATTTGACCTGAGTGATCAAGTGTTCTTTACAACACCCATTGGTGAAAGAACTGAGTTGGATTATGGATACTTGGCGGTGTTAAATGGATCAGTTGCTTTTATCATAAATCATGACAACGATAATATTTTTCACATATCTATTCTAGGTGAACTCGGTGTGAAGGAATCATGGATCAAACTATTTATTTGTGGCCCCATGCCTTCCATCGAGGGGCATCCAATTGGATTTGGGAAGAGGGGATATATTTTCTTTAGAAAACTAGATGACGAACTAGTACGGGTTGATTTGAGCACCGGAATCATGGAGGAGCTTGGTGTTAAAGGAGAGGATTATTGTTGTACAATCGGACATTACCAGGAAAGCCTTCTCCCGATTCGAGGATCATGAAGTAACTAGTTTTTTTTTCTTCATATTGTTTTCACCCGGAGGTTATTAGAATTTTATCTTACAAAGTGATTTGTCAACTTCACAATTCATAGTTGTTATACCATGTAGTTGACAATTTAAGAAGATACTTGGTGATATGGATCTTGTTTTATCAATTTAATTTTGAACGTTTACTCTTTTTTAATTTGCAAACAGATTATGTTTCTATTTCATTTGTAATAATGCTATGTTTTCTTTAATGAATGTGCTCCAATTTTTGAATTGAATTTCATTTCATTATGCTTCAAATATATACATGAATGTTTATAATATTTCTCTTTAGATATTGTTGAACATCCAACACATGCTCATTTTTACTGGTTTAATGGTTTACCCATAACCATATCAGTTGGGTGGGTGGATAGATGGCATTGTATAGTAAGCTTGAATGTTAGTACCCAAGCATCCTCATTTCAAGATGATGCTGGCATTGTATAGTTAAGAGTGTGAATATGCTGAAATTAAATGCACATGTGGAAGCTCCTTCACTTGCTTCTTCTCTTTCTATTTTCATATTATCAATCATAATACATGGGTGTAATTACTTTTAGAAATAAACAATGTGTAACTTTTCATGATACCGATGCATATCTCTATATGATTCAAAGGAAAGGATAATTTTATAAAGTAATTAACAGTTTATTTTTCACATGCTTACAAAATTAGTTATACTTGTTAATTTTGAAGTTTCTTTTGAGATTTCTTCCTATGAAAATGACCTCAGATATATGCAGTGGTTATAAAGAGAAAATTGTGGACATGAGAGGAACTTTTACGAAAGAGACGAGCAGGGAAAGTTCATGGGGACACGACCTCAGACCTCAACCCTTATGCAAACTGATGGTATAGCACCCTTATTCCAACTATTTAACAACATTGGTGAATGTTTGATGGGTCGATGTTTCTGACATGCAATGAAGGCATTGTACCCTCTAAAGAGAATTAGTAAAGTTGATGGTACTGATAAGGGTGACAATTTGTCTGCAAATGCTGATGGAGTGTGATTAACTTCCAATGAAACTTTTGCTGCCTACGCTTGGGAAAAATGTATACGTACAACAATATTATCATATCATTCACTACATCATCCATTAGAGTCTGAGTCGCGGATGCCACATCATAAGAGTTTCCCTACACACTAAAATAAGAGGACTGTAAAACACGAGCTTGTGATAGTAGTGCCGGTGGTTTTGATTGATTTTGAAGTAGAAGCCCCATGGTGTTTTTATTAGTGTTTGATGCGAGTAAGAAATCTAAATTTGATATGTCCATGCATTTAGCATGTTATTATGAACTTTGAATGTAGTTATAATTTCATGATCCTTTTTTTTAGCCACACGCTGTGTATAATAATAAAGAGCAAAAAAGCACAAAGCAAATTGAAATTATGCTTAAATCATTTGCATCATCATGTGTCCAATGCATCCTCTAAAAACCCAGGAGAAAGTTGACGCCTCCTGTCAGTTGGAGTATATTTTTTATTCACCTTGTCACGCTTACGGCTAAGCAGTTGGCTAGCCCTAATAGTTTGATTTTCAGCCTGGAAATGATAGGGAAATTAGACTATTGTATTTGAGACAAAATATAAGTATGTGACTAATTTGTATGATTGATTATACCTTTTCCTTTTCCTCCTTTTCCCTCTCAAGATCAATGTCTGTAACACAGTTTTTAACCTTATAAACCTTCCTCTGCCTTGAGTCAACAACCGATGAGAATTTGAGGACAAGGAAGATGGCATAAATCTCATTTTCTGTAATAGCCTTCCTTGTGATTGTAGGATTCCCTATAAGAAAGTACACATGGTCCATTGAGGGAAAAAAGTAAATCATCAAACATGTTATGAGAAAAATGAAATTCACCTTTCCATGTCTAAGGAGAAGATGTGATTGATCATGCTGGGCATCCTGCTCTGACATGTCAAGAACTTCATTCCCAATTAACAACTGAAGACTACCATCAGACCACCTTACAAATCGAGCATTGCTTTCAACCTGATCATGAATAATAATATCTTTTCACTACAAAATAAGTGATGTAGTGCAACTGAAACTAAGCTGCCCTTAAAAGGTTGAAAACCATTTAACAATAAATAAGAACACATGAACTCATTTTGCCAATACTCTTAATAAAAAAACATTAATGCAAAAGAAAATGTATTGCACATTCAATAGGTAGATTTTTAGCACCATATCAACAGTAATACATATTAAATGCCATTTCATAATTAGGCTATTTGTTATGTTACTATCTTGAAATATGATTCATGAGAAGACATTATAGCATTAGCAAAAGGGAGATGAATAATATATATAAAAAAAAACAACAGACCAAACCAGTGTTGTCCATGGCGGATGGCGGAGAGCCAAAATCCCACCATACGCGGGACAATTTGTATATCCACTATAGCACCTAGGTTATTAATCTCGGATAACGGCGTGTAGCGCCAACCCCTAAAATGCTATAGCTGCATAGTGGATAGCAGGATGACCATATTGTGAAGACTAAAAAACAACGTACATAGTAAACATAAATTCAAACAATATACATAAATACTTCAAAATAGAAACTGCAATATCCTAGTGATTGAGAATAGCAGCCATCAAATCACAATGACGCCGCTATTGCACCACCCTAGTGCCAGTACGACAGCGATTTTAGCAGCGGCTATGACCGCTATCGTCAATAGCGCTTCGCAGACCAATAGCGTAGCCGTGAGGGGCCGTGCGGTTACACTATGCCGCTATAGCAGTGCTATTGCGCGCTATTGAAATAAGCTAAATTGTTCAAAATTAATATATTCTTCTTATTAACTGAAAATCAAATAAACATAAAATTAATATATTCTTTTTATTAACTGAAAATCAAATAAACATAAAATTAATATATTCTTCTTATTAACTGAAAATCAAATAAACATAAAATTAATATATTCTTCTTATTAACTGAAAATCAAATAAACATAAAATTAATATATTCTTCTTATTAACTGAAAATCAAATAAACATAAAATTAATATATTCTTCTAATTAATTGTCCTCATGGACTCCAATACTCTGCATAAAAGGCTAAAGTAGTGCAACATGATACCTTTGCGAACTCGATTGTAGATGGTGTGGAAATATGCACTAATCACAATATGGTTCTTCATCTGTATAGTGTGTGTTTTGTCAGATAGTTGGTAGTAAAGTGAATTGTTTAATTGATTCATTTGTATTATGTTCAAAATTTACTGAGATTACAAAGGATCATTCACCGAAAGAGAAACCTGGTGAAGCTTCTTCTCGCGGGAAATAAGAAACACCATTTGTTTGGTTTATTCAGAGGGAAAGAAGTAAAGTAGAATTCAAATGAGAACTAAGTGTGGATTTGAAATAGTCTAATGAATATATATTTTATTGAAATTCATAATAGATAAATAAACAGTAATCTCTTGCATAATATATAGATGCTCTGTTTCATGAGAATTCATTCATAAACACCATATAGTTGCTTCCTTTTTATTTAGTATGTGTATCCGGAAGCAATATGTTTTACATGATTATTATTTTTCTGAATTCCATAAAAATTGTTTACCACAAGATGGAGAAGTCGTTGTACAGTTGATGGGCTCATTTCCATCATGATCCAAGCACATAATGATTTCATATAATTCACTTGGTGAGGACGGCTTAGGAGTAGAACACTTGAACTCAGGAATGTAGGTAACCCTGTCTTGGCTGTAGTGCTTTCTGAAGGCTTTTATTGCAGCCTCTGTAGTGTACAGCTTGCCTCCTTTAACAGGCACAATCCCTTCTGCCTTGAATGTATCAAAAAGGTTGAATCCATTCCAAAAGTTGTATGCTGTCTGGAAGTATTTGTATTGCCTATGCGTGTTTCCGTCGTAGTAACATCTTCCGTGCTTATCCCACTGAGCTTTCCATAATTTTTCATCTGCTCCAGTTGAACTTGGCCATGATATCTTGAGGCCTGGTATTAAACTTTTGATCGTCTGTCAAAAAATAAAAGTTCATGTTATTGTTGATACATGTAATTATATAAAACAAAAGTAATATCTTTTGTCATGATAAACAAACAAAGTCATCACCTTTTCATCCAAAGATCTCCCTCGAAGGTCTGTAGGGCAATCTTTTGGATGAGGACCCGATTGGCTCGAAGGCCACAATCCGTGTATTGTAAAATTGTCATCTACTATCTTTTGACATGGAATTGTAATATCTTTACTCCTGCAGTATCCTGGTTGCCACTCAAGAGCCAATGACAAGTAATCATAAGCTCCCACAAGTGAAAATGTAAAGCTTATCAGAATAATAACTACAATCATTCTTGGTGATAAAGCCATTTTAGTGAGATGAATATTTTTTACATCAAAGCTCTATTATTTATAACTCAAGAATCAACTCAAGCAATCTCTCATTTCTTCTTTAAATCACAATACACACACACACGTATACTTAGATATAGCAATTAGCAAATAATTAATATATTATTGGAACAAAAAAGAATTCAAATTCCAATTGCCTCCTAGCTTAGTTCATCTATTTCTACAAAAATGTACAAGTTATACAGAAATAGAAAAATGCAAAATTAATTAAATACATCACTTTTATATTTTCTTTTGTTTTAATCCACCAACCAATTTGTTTTCTTATTTTTTCTATCACTCTTACTATTACTATTATTAATTTTATTTTTTGTAAAATACTTCTTTTATGCTCTTTAGTACTTTAATTTAATTAGTTTTATTCTCTTATATATAATTATAATGACGTAAATTTACTTCCTACTTTTCATAATTAGTTACAATTTAAAAGTATAGTTGTGATGAGCTGTAATGATTTATAAATATCATTTTTTAATTATAAATCATTATTTTATATTTAGTTATTTTAATCATTTTTATATGCATATGTACCAATAATTTAAACCTCTGATCTATTTTGAAAAACCATTTTTCTTATTATAAATTATTCTTTTTATATTGAGATATTTCAATCTTTTATAAACTTAATTAACAAAATAGATTACCATCAAAACTACATTTGCATCTTATTACCATGACTTTAATTTTGTGACACATCATACTTTTCAAGGTTTTTATAGACAATTTATATAATTTTAATTTAAAACTTATTTTATAATATCATTCATATATATATATATATATATATATATATATATATATATATATATATATATATATATATATATATATATATATATATATATATATATATATATATATATATATATATATATTGTTTCACAACACTCTATTTCATTTACATTTTAATTGCTAGAGAATTTATTTGACAATTATTTTTCTATTCTTTATCGTAATATTGATAGGTATTCTCTTTTTCAAAATTATATAAATTTTTTCATTAATAAATTAAATTAATTAAATTATATAATTTTTTTAATATAGTAAATTAATTTAATAATATCTTTTATAATAAATATTGTCTATACAAAAAATTAATCATTAACTTTACACTACAATTAATAACTTTATACTATAGTAAATAAATATCGTCTAGACAAAAAAATTAATAACTTTGATATAAAAATAAGAACATCTATATTGCATTAATTATAATTTGCTTACACTTAAATTTTTTAAATTTTTATCACCTCCTCAACTATATTAAGGGCTTCCTAAACTTACAACACTCTCTGTTTTTTATTAGTTATTTAGTATTACTTTGATATCTTTTAAATAAGAATAAAAATAATTATACTTTATTAATTTAAGTTTATTATATGAGACACTCAGGAAAGATACTTGTGAGAAATGAATCAATTAAAATTCGATTTTTTAACATTAAGAAAATAATATATAATTTAGAATACTATTATCATTATTAATTTCTTATTTTGTGAAATACTTCTTCTTATACTCTTTACTATTTTAACATAATTAATCTAATTTTTTTTATAAACAATGACATAAATTTGCTTCATACTTTTTATAATTAGGAGTATAGTTGTGATGAGCTATAATAGATTATGAATATTTTAATTTTTTTCAAATACCAATTTTTAAATTATAAATCATTATATTTTATATTGAGTGATTTTAATCATTTTTAGATGCATATGTACCGATAAATTAAACCTTTTTCTCTATTTTGAAATGTCATTTTTTTTATTATAAATCATTTTTTATATTGAAAGATTTCAATTATTTTTCTGTGCTTTTTTTTACGCAATTATTTTTATATGCTTATGTGCCTATAAATTAAACCTCTATCTTTATTTAAATCTCTAGCTAGCCGCACTACTCACCTACATTTTATATATAACTTTCTCTCAAAGTATAATTGAATTGTGTTGTGTTAAATCAACACCTAAGCACATTAAAGTTTGGACACTCTTATGATGATAATTAAATAAAAATTCATTTTTTTAATCTATAAGACTATGTTTGAAAATTAACCGTCTAAATGATTAAAGCATATCAAAACATAATACCACGTTTTACCAAAAAAAATAATATTAAAAAGATAAGTGTATATTTTGTATGAACACCATCTTATATATAAACATTTTTTTTATTGCATAATCTTTTTGAGTAGATAAAGAAAAACAAGATCAATAACAAACAAACATAGTTAACAAACATCAGATGGCAACTGACAAGCATAAACAGTACTCTGAAACATGAAAACCTAGGCAATACCGGAAGACTCTGGACGAATCAGTCACTTTGTTATGTCGTCCACGGATCTTTGGATCTGCGCATCAAATTCGGTCGGATCTTTAGTTATCCTACGTCGAAATGATTTCCACATGGCCCTCACATCTTCATCCTTCTTCAACTCGATTAAGTTGTATCTCACCATTCCATATATATCAATTCAGTCCTCCCGAAACTCGATCTTTGTCACCCTTCTGTTAAAGGAATCACGAAGCAACTTATTCAACGTTTCTTTCAAGGTGACAAAGGGTTTACCGTCGTCTGGAATCTTAATTTGAACAACAAGCTTACGGTCGTTGAGATACACAGATACTTAAATCAAATACTCAGGAAGAGACATTTTGTTAAAATGATGTGTTATCCAATTACCCAAACACCCCCTATTTATATAAATGATAGTGAATTCTAGACCACACAAATGTATCGGTGCAATCAGGACCCTCCAAAAATGTCGGCAAAATTTCAACCGTTTAAAAAATAAAAAATTGAAACATACCGAAAATTTGAAAATTTTGGTATGCCGGAACTTTGTACCGGAAAATTCCTTCTAACTGAAATTTATGGTGATTTGTACCGGAAATTTTGGAGAGGATACTAGAAATTTGTTTCGGAAATTCTTTGTTTTCCAACTTTTTTTCATCAAGGGTAAAATTGGGTTAAAAATGAACAAGTATAAAAATGGGGTATCAAGTTAATTTCTCCTCATTACCCTTCATGACATCTTCAAAAATGTCTCTTCACTTTTCAAAAGTTAAAAATCACAAAGAAATTTTACTTGAGGTCACGAGTTTGAATCCTGAAAATGCAAAAATTATATATTTTTTTAATCAATCAACTTGGATTAAATAAAAAATAACTATTTGAGTACAAGGCGATCCCTAATGATATCCCCAAATTTATACCACCCAAAATCAACTAAGTCTTCATTAATCTAGCTATGTGTTCTTTTAACTTTCTACTATACCACCCCCTATACTCAATATTATCAAGTATACTCTTTTCTACATTCTTTTTTCCACTTAGTTTTCAAACACTCTATCATTCCTAAACCTCAAAGCGCCATAAATCGTTTCCGTCACTACAAGCTGGAGAAGGATAGCTTTTCAACCCTTTCATTTACAAGCCTTAGCAATCCATTTAAGTTCTTCCTTTCCACATATAGAACAGTTATAATTATCAATCAATCCAAACTTTTTCATTATATCCTTTGTGGCAAGTTTCTCGTGGCTCGCAAGCCATAGTGTTATGACAGTTCTAGGCCTTACTGCATTTTAATACATCAAATCCTTCCATTCAACATGCGGTTTTTCTTCCAACAGCATCTCATAGACCTTTCTCATATGAAACTTGTGTTGTCCCTGCATTTTGGTCCAAACATTATTTATGCCACATAAAATTAGTTTTGCCACATTACACATTATCCTACGTGGCATCTTAAAAAATATCTCTCCACTTTTCAAAAGCTAAATATTACAAATAAATTATGCTTGAGGTCACAAGTTGGAATCCTGAAAAATATAAAAATTATATTAATTTAATAACTACTAACATAGTGTTCGAATCCTGAAAAATGCAAAAATTATGTTTACTTAATAACTACTAACATAGTGTCTAAAAAATTATTTTAAGTATTTTAATTACATAAAATATAAATAAATAGACTAAACACACTCGCGTGTTGCACGGGTCATATTCTAATAATATTTATTTTTGAGAAAATAAAAGATGCACTAAAGATATAAACTAACTTTACACTGTCATCTAAGAAACGAGACACGTCTCGCTAAATCTTTTTTTTTAACATGATTTGAAAAATTAATGACTTTTTGTTGTAAGATTGAATAAGATTTCTTTATACATTAAAATTTTTATTTTTTATTTTTTTATTTAATTATTATCATTAGATTAAAAATATTTGATCTAGAAGATATATGTTAACTTAAAAATAATTTTTATAATTCATATTATTTGAATTGTTTTGACCAATATTAGATTAAATATATAATATTATAATAGAATTAATTTAATGGAAATACATCAACACTGTCAGTGAAATCAAAACCATTAATTTTTAGAGGAGTTTGACAATTATTTTTAAAGATTGTCATATTTGAATTGTTTTGACCAAAATCAATTTAAATATTCTCTCCGATGAAAAGAGATATCTCATTTATATAATTAGTATGACGTGTCATGTTATTTGAATTAATTTGACCAAAGCTAATAATAAATGGCTTTGGAGCCCCAATTCAAACATTTCTTTAACCTAGCAACAACAGTAGTAGTAGTGAGTTGAAGAAATTTCCTCTCTTTGGAAGCCATCACCAATGTTCAGCTCAACCATGGATTATTAGCAGAAGCAATCACCACCTTTCAGCGAGTCTTCCGATTCAAAGGTTAGCAGAAAGTATATTCACGATGATCTTGCTTTCGACGTTCTTTAAAAACATGCCATAAAATCATTGAAATGTTTTGGATGTGTACGCAAATCATGGTCCATTTTATTTGATAACTCTCGTTTCATGGCCTTGTTTCGCAACCATTTCATATCTCATCACAATTCTGATGATCATCATCCTACATTTCTTCTTATATATCTACGTGACTGTGTTGATCGTGAATACGCTGCATTGATTTTCTCGATAGTAGAATCAAATTAAATTTTCCACCTTTGTTTTCAGAAGATGAACGTTTTCTTAGTATTTTAGGAAAAACAAGTGTTAACGGTATTTTTTGTATTGGACAAGATATTATAGGGGGGATACAAGGAATTTCAGATACGTATATTGGAACCCAGCAACCGAGGAATTTGTCAATACTCCTGCTAGCCCTGACGAGCTTGTACTGAAACGTCCTCTCCTTATTGTGTTTCATAAATTTCATGGGTTTGATTCTCCTCCACCTCAAGGTATAACGTATTACTCCTTTTTTGAGATATATATAGTCTAAGAAATAATTCTGTGAAGATACTCCACATCGACGATATGTCTCTATCAATTGTTGGTAACGCATTTAGTGGTGACTAATTGTACATGGATGGTGCATGTCATTGGTTGGTTAATGGTAAAATACATGATACAATAGCTCTCATGTCATTTGACATGAGTCAAGAGGTGTTCTTTACAACACCCATCGAAAAAAGATCTGAGTTGGATTATGGATAATTGGCGGTGTTAAATGGATCAATTGATTTTATCATAAATCATAACAACAATAATATTTTTCACATATCTATTCTGGATGAACTCGGTGTGAAAGAATCATGGATCAAACTATTTATTTATGGCCCCGTGCCTTTTATTGACTGGTCCCTAATTGGATTTGGGAACAAGGGATACATTTTCTTTAGAAAAAAGATGATGAGCTAGCCTATGTTGATTTGAGCACCCAAATAATTGAGTAGCTTGGTGTTAAAGGGGAAGATTGTTATTGTAAGATCGAAATTTATAAGGAAATCCTTCTCTCGATTCAAGGATCAAGTAACTATTTTTTTTTCTTATTGTTCTCACCTAGAGGTATGTTGGTTGTAACACCCCGCTAATTCCCCGCGGCAATTAACAAATTAATTCAGAGTAACATGCAAAAAGGGTGTCACAATTCATAATAAAATAAACCTCATTCGTCATATGTCATGCATTCACCAAGAACTTATTAACATAACACAAAATTCCAAAATATCATGTTTACACAATAGAAATAAATCGTCAAGTCAACATCACATCATCAATGCATTAATATTCTAAAATAAATTAAACAAATAGAGTCATCAACTAGAACTCAAAACATCGTGTTCCTAGTGTTACATCTATCAAAGCATGACACCTGACGCTAACTAACAAATCGACTTATGAGCTAATCCTCACCTAGTCAAGCCGTTATCCTCAATCTAAAAATGACACCAAGTAAGGGTGAGTCTCATCACAATTAACCAATGTTATTGCATCATAAACAACAATATATCATAGTTATATTATTCACCCAATCATTTCATATTCATACGTTTCATCATCACACATTCACCAATCATCAAGCTATAACATAAAACACATCATTCATGTTATAAAAAGTCATGCATAGGTATGAAACTGACACTATACATGTGGTACCAACATCATCAATGGGAAAACCCACCGACCGATATAACCTTGTCAAGATACGACGCTGCTAGTATAATTCCACACAATGGGAATTATACCCTTCACTAAACCCCCACGTCATCAGAATTCAGCCCTCAACAAATGGTTATGAATGCATGTAAACATATATAAAACATACTTTTATCATCATCATTCTATGAGTAACATCATCTTATACTCATTTCATCCTCATCATCATCATCATCATCATATTTAAAGCATGTTTATATATACATTAACATCATTAAATTAAATCATATCTCAATCAATCATACAAATTATTTCGTTCAGCACATCATAGTCCAAACATCATTCAAAACAGATCATCGGTTCAAAAGTTATCCATCATCAAACTTTCAAAATACACAAACAGTAAAATCTGCATTTCACGTTGGCCATACGCGTACCAACAGAGTAAAATTTCCACAAACACACACCATACGCGTGTCATACGTGTATGAACAGAATCAAATTACCACATAAAACAACATCATACGCGTACCATACACGTATCACTGTGTATCACTTGCCCATACATGTATCACTGCGTATCACTTCCCCATACACGTATCACCAGCGTATTCCCAAAACCTGCAACTTACCTATCCGTCTTCCTCGCGAATTCACCGGTCACAGCCTGCGATTTTGGATCTAAAACAGAATTTCTGCACTCTTAACAGTATAGGATTCATCTAACATTGATAGTACATGAACCTATATTCAATTTTACTCATCATAACATAATTCTACTCAATTTATTAAGGATTCACAGTCATAGATTTTAATCTAAGGATGAACACAACAGCAAAATCAGAATACATAAACCCATTGATCTAAACAACATCCCTAATCAATATTATCATTCATAGCATACAATAATAGAGATTAACTGGAGAGTCCCCCTTACCTTAGTTAAGAGTTCTTGTTGGTCTTTCCCTCCACAGTTCCTCTTTCACGTTCTTCGTGTTCCAAACCTTCAGTCTTTCACGTTCTTTCTCTTTTCCCAACTTCCTTATTATTTTAAGAAAAATAATATTAAAATTAGTAAAAGTCATCCTAACACCACACCTCCCTTCGTGCTAACAGCATACACTGGCCCGATACCTTAAACCCTTTATTCTCCTAATTTTATTTTCCATAAATCAACATAATTCAAATATTAATTCAATTTCTAAATTAAATTAAAATTAAAATTATACGGGTGTTACAACTCTCCTGCACTAAAAGAGTGTTCGTCCTCGAAAACATACCTCAGGTACAGAGTTTCGGATAAGCATCCTTCATCTGGCTCTCTAGCTCCCAGGTAACCTTTCCCTCAGTCGGTCCTCCACAAGCTACTCGGACCAAAGTTATTTCCTTTCCACGTAATTGCTTCAGCCTTCGATCTTCAATCCTCACAGGTAAAGTCTCAACCGTTAAGTTGTCCTTCACATGTACATCATCCATTTGGATCACATGGGACGGATCCAACTTGTATTTCCTCAACTGAGACACATGAAATACATCATGCAAATTTGCAAGCAGCAGCGGTAAAGCAATACGATAGGCCACTTCCCTTACTCTTTCAGAAATTTGGAACGGACCGATGAAACGCGGTGTCAACTTCATTGACTTCAACGCCCAATCAATACCTGACATAGAAGTAACTCTCATAAACACATGGTCTCCCTCTTGAAACTCAAGTGTTTTCCTCCTCCTGTCCTGATAACTCTTCTGTCGACTCTGAGAAACTTTCATCTTTTCTTGTATCATCCTAATCTTTTCTGTAGTCTGTTGTACAATTTATGGCCCGATCACAACACTCTCACCAGATTCATACCAACATAACGGAGTTCAACATCTTCTACCATACAAAGCCTCAAACGGATCCATACGAATACTCGAATGATAACTTTTGTTTTAGGTAAACTCGATCAAAGGCAGATAACTATCCCAATCACCTCCTTTCTCTAACACACAAGCGCGTAACAAATCTTCAAATGACTGAATCGTTCTCTCAGTCTGTCCATCTATCTGCGGATGATAAGCAGAACTCAATCACAACTTCGTACCCAATGCCTTCTGCAAACCTTCTCAGAATTTAGACGTAAATCTCGGATCTTTGTCTGACACGATACTTGAAGGAATACCATGTAGACTAACTATCTTCTTAATACATATCTGAGCCAGCTTCTCCATCGGATAATCCATTCTTACTTGTATAAATGTGCAGACTTCGTCAACCTGTCCACAACGACCCAGATAGCTTCACAATTCTTAACAGTTCTCGGCAATCGAGAAACAAAATCCATTGATATACTGTCCCACCTCCACTCAAGAATAAACATCGGTTGCATAAACCCAGATGGCTTTTGATGCTCAAGTTTTGACTTCTGACACGTCAAACAAGAATACACAAACTCAACAATTTCTTTCTTCATTCCAGGCCACCAAAACAACTTTTTCAAATCATGATACATCTTGGTAGCACCGAGATGAATACTTAATCCACTACGGTGTCCTTCTTCCAGAATACTCTTTTGAAGCTCTACAACATCAGGAACACAAACTCGATCACCAAACCTCAATATACCAATCTCGTCGATTCTGAATTCACCGCCTTTACCTTGGTTAATCAAAGTTATCTTATCAATCAACTTGACATCCATTTTCTGACATTCTCTAATCTCTTCAAGAATACCATTTGTCAGCTTTAGCATACCCAATTTAACACTATTAGGAGTATCTTCACACACCAAACTCAAGACTCTGAATTGTTTAATCAAATCCAATTCCTTTACCATTAGCATAGACATGTGCAAAGACTTCCTACTTAACGCATCAACCACCATGTTTGCCTTACCAGGATGATAATTCAAACCAAAATCACAATCCTTCAGAAATTCCAACCACCTCCTAAGTCTCATATTAGTTCTTTCTGATCAAAGAGATACTTCATACTCTTATGATCACTAAACACTTCGAACCTCGAACCATACAAATAATGTCGCCACAACTTCAAAATGAAGACCACAACTGTTAGCTCTAAATCATGAGTGAGATAATTCCTTTCATGCACTTTGAGTTGCCTCGACGTGTAACCTACCACTTGCTGATTTTGAATCAATACACCACCTAGACCCATCAATGACACATCACAATTGACCACAAACGATTCTGTCTGATTCGGAAAAATCAAGATAGGAGCACTAGTTAACCTTCCCTTCAGTTCTTGGAATCCTTCTTCACATTTTGCATCCCAAATAAAAGCCTGTCCCTTCCTGGTTAATTTGGTTAACAGCAATGCTAACTTTGAAAAGTCTTCTATAAACTTCCTGTAGTAACCTGCAAGACCAAGAAAACTACGAATCTCTGATACTAACTTCGAAGCTTCCCACTAGGATACCGCTTCTATTTTTGTAGGATCAACAACAATACCATTCTTAGAAATCACATGTCCCAGAAAACTAACTTCTTCCAACCAAAATTCACACTTCGATAGTTTGGCAAAGAGTCTCTTCTCCTTTACCAGTTCTAACCTAGTTCTGAGATGTCCCGCATGTTCTTCCTCATCCTTAGAATATATCAGGATATCATCTATAAACACCACCACGAACTTATCGAGATAAGGATGGAAGATCCTATTCATATATTCCATAAAAACACCATGTGCATTAGTAACTCCAAACAGCATTACCGAATACTCGTAATGTCCATACCTCGTTCTAAAAGCAGTCTTCTGAATATCGTCATCTTTCACACGGATTTGGTGAAACCCAGACCTCAGATCAATCTTACTAAATACACACGCTCCAACCAGCTGATCCATCAAATCATCAATCCTCGGAAGTGGATACCGATTCTTGATAGTAACCTTGTTCAATTGTCTATAATCCACACACAGCCTCATCGAACCCTCTTTCTTCTTTACCAACAACACATGTGCACCCCCACGGAGAAACACTCAGACGAATGAATTTCTTCTCAAGAAATTCTTCCAACTGCTTCTTGAGTTCATCCAACTCAGATGGCAACATACGATACGGTGCCATCGACACTGGACTAGTTCCCGGAATCAAATCAATAGCAAAATCTACTTCTCTTTCTGGTGGTAACTCATTCACATCTTCCGGAAAAACTTCTGGAAAATCACGTACCACTGGTAGTTCGCTACTCGCCACTTTCTCTTTCAAATCCATCAATGCAAACAACATAAATACAGTTGCACCGTCTTTAATAGCATCATTTTACTTGCCTAGCTGTCATGTTCAGATCATCGGCACTGACAGCTTCAGGAAAAATTATCGTCTTTGCAAAATAGTTGATATGAACACAGTTGAATTCCAACCAGTTCATTCCCATGATTACATCAATTGTTTCAATGGAACACACACTAAGTCCATCCTGAATTCTCTACCAAAAATATCGAATGGACAATTCAAGCATGCAGACGAAGTAGTTACTGAACCCGACGCAGGAGTGTCAATAACCATACTTCCATTTATGTCAGATATCTCTAAATTCAACTTCTTAGCATAATCCAAAGAAATAAAAGAATGAGTTTCTCCAAGATCAATAATCGCAACTAAAGGTGCACCATGAATGAAACACGTACCTTTAATCAAGCTATCCTCTGGAGTAGTCTCTGATCCGGTCAAAGCAAAAATCTTTCCTCCTGATTGGTTCTTCTTCGGCTTAGTACAATTTGGACTAATTTGACCTTCTTCACCATAGTTGCGGCAAGTCACAAATTTCTTCTTACAGTCAGCAACAATATGACAACTTTCTTCATGCCTATGATGTCCCAACTCACCACAATTGTAACATCTGATACAAGCAATGGAATCTCCTCCATTAGATTTCTTCCAATCAACACCTTTACCTCTACCGTATGGCTTACCTCTATCAATAGGCTTCTTACCCTTTCTGTCATCTAACTCGTGAGAGTGAGATGACTTCAGCTTAATGTTATCCTCTTCAAAAATCCTGCTACAATCCACTAAATCGGCAAATTGCCAGATCCTCTAGTACCTGATACCTTGCTTGATCTCACCACGAAGGCCATTCTCAAATTTGACACATTTTGAGAACTCACTAGCTTCATCATTGTTGTAGTGGACATAGTACTTTGCCAACTCAACAAACCTTGATGCATACTCTGGTACCATCATATTACCTTGAGTCAGCTCCAAAAATTCAACTTCCTTCCTGACCCTTACGTCTTCAGGGAAGTACCTTCTCAAAAACTCTCTTTTGAACACAACCCAAGAAACATCTATACCATCAACATCCAGTTCGGCTCTGGTCGACATCCATCAGTCATCAGCTTCTTCAGACAACATATGTGTACCATACCTCACCTTCAGATTCTCAGCACAATCGATGACTCTGAAAATCCTCTCGATCTTTTTTAGCCATTTATGAGCACCTTCGGGATCATGCGTGCCCTTGAACAATGGAGGATTGTTCCTCTGAAAATTCCCCAATTGTCTGTCAGCACCAATCCCATCTCCATTCACAATCCCTCCCAGCACACCAGCAATCATGCCTAGAGCCTCAGCGATAGCATCATCGTTTCTTCCCCCTCTTCCAGCCATTGTTCTACTTAAACCACAAACAATTCGGTCAGAATAAAATATTGACAAGTTAACTCGTACTAGTCGCATATACAGAAAAATTGACACTAAGACTCTGGTCACAACGATCGACTATGCTCTGATACCACTATTGTAACACCCCTCTAATTCCCCGCGGCAATTAACAAATTAATTCAAAGTAACATGCAACAAGGGTGTCACAATTCATAATAAAATAAACCTCATTTGTCATATGTCATGCATTCACCAATAACTTATTAACATAACACTAAATTCCAAAATATCATGTTTACACAGCAGAAATAAATCGTCAAGTCAACATCACATCATCAATGCATTAATCTTCTAAAAAAAATTAAACAAATAGAGTCATCAACTAGAACTCAAAACATCGCGTTCCCAGTGTTACATCTATCCGAGCATGACACCTGACGCTAACTAACAAATTTACTTATGAGCTAATCTTCACCATGTCAAGCCGCTATCCTCAATATGAAAATAACAACAAGTAAGGTTGAGTCTCATCACAATTAACCAATGTTATTGCATCATAAGTTATATCATTCACCCAATCATTTCATATTCATACGTTTCATCATCACACATTCATCAATCATCAAGCCATAACATAAAACACATCATTAATGTTATAAAAAGTCGTTCATATGTATGAAACTAACACTATGCATGTGGTACCAACATCATCAATGGGAAAACCCACTGTCATACCCCAAAATTTGCCCATCTCATTTCACCTTTCAAGCTCATACCAAAGTTCAAAGACTCAAAGACACATTCTCCTAAACAGTGATCTCCTAAACTAGGGTTTTGATTTCTTTGAAGAAAATTAATAAATCAAGGTCCCCAATGGATTTCAAATGACTTATGATGTTTCAAACTATATCCATGACAAAATTCAGGCTTCAAATCCAAGGATTGCTCAGTCAATTGCTTATAAAGTCAACAGTCGAAGAGTTTGACCTAAAAGTCAATTGTGATCAAAGTACAGTCAAGACTCCCGATTTTTTTGTCAACATCCTTATTTTGAAGTATCATTCATCATTTGATCAAGTATTGATCATGATTCATCAAGGAAATTCAGAAATCAACAAAACCTAAAATTTCTAAATTAGGGTTTTTTGACTTAAAGTCAACTGAACTTTGACCAACTTTAACTTTCACATGGAACATCAGAAATTTTCCATCCAAATCTCATTTTGAAGGAAATTGAATTCTCTACAACATTTTCTCTCCCAAGCCAAGTCAAAAAATGCTTCATTTGAGATATATGAGCCAAAAGATTATAGGTCCTTTTTGAAAGTCAACCAAAAGCAGTTTTTTGTCAAAGCCCATATCATCAAGATAAAATACCTAAATGGAAAAAATCTTCCAAAGTGGCTTGCAGAGGACATCTTGAGGTTTCCAAAAAGTCCTAGAACTACTCCATATCTTAAAAATTGAGGGAGATATGCCTTGTCAAAGTTGGGCAATTTTAGGGAGGAAAATGTGAAAGAAAAGGCCTCAAAATGAATTTCTTTGCAAATAGGCCCATTTCTTTAAGATCCAATCTCCATACTCATGATATGTAGAGCCCAAAATCCAATAGCCACGAAATTATATGATTTATTTGATTTTATATGAATTTTTATTCATTTAAAAAGTGATTAAAATCAAATATTCAAGGAATTATGGAAAAGAGTCGGTTTGGATTTGATTTCCAATCAAATTCAATTGATTAACTAGCATATTTTCCATTTAATTTCGTGCAAATATTTTGTTAAAGATTGGATGTGAAATTTGGCAAAAATAGAAACTTTCAAAACCAATTTCCAATAAAATTTGCAAAGATTGATTCTAAGAGATTTAGTCCCATCTTGCAGAGAGTTTCAAGAGGATTTGAAGCTTCTTATACATTCCTGGATCACCATTGAACAATTCTCAATCATTCTCGAGCCTTAAAGCATCAAGAACACACGCATATAACTCACAGTTTGTCCAAACTTTTTCAAAATCGATTTTATAATTTCATGCATCATAAATGATTTTTGAATGCATATTTATACTTGCCTTGATGTGTTGAACGTTTCTGGAAATTGAATCGTGTTTATAGGATGACATGAGTGAACCACCATTGTTAGGGTTAGAAAGCTTGAATTAGGGTTTCTCTGGTTAGGCAAAATTAGGACTAATTGCAGGTACGTCTATGTTCGTGAGACTTGGACGATCACGTCCATGAGGTAGTGAAGAATTTCTTTTGTGTTTTGTAGATTTTATGATATGCAGAAGCTCTAGCGACGGACGAACGTCCGTAGGTAAAAGGCTCGGTCTAAGACGACGGATGCATGAAGAAGGTGATGAAGTGGCAGCCCCTTATTGGTCCATTCGCGCGCGCGTTTTGGTTTTTGAAACAAGAAAATTATGTGCGCCTTGGTGCACGCGGGTATGATGCGCCCACTTAGTTCCAGCCTTCAGATCTTCTTCTCCCCAGATCCAACGTACGCAAGCTGGCAGTCCACCATGATCCCTCACCTCTGAGCCACACATGATCTGGGCGCCAGGTTTTTAATTTTTTTCTATTTTAATTATATAAAATTCTTTGTTTTGTTATTCTTAAAAAAAACTCTTTTTTAAAAAATCTTTTCTTTTTTTATTTATTCTTTTTTTATATATAACTAAAATTCCTTTTTTTTATAAAATAAAAAAAATAAATTATTTAAAAAAATAATAATTTTAGTTTAAATAATTGTTTTAATTAGCATTTAATTAATTAAAAAATAGGATTAGTTATTAAAAAATTAGAATTAATTATTTTGTTTGATTTAAAAATTAATTTAGGGTTCATTAAAATAATTTAATCAGGATTAGTTGAATTAAAATTAATTAGGTTAAAAACCAATAATTAATTTTTAGGGTTTGTCTAGCCTCGATTATTTTAGAAACCCTAGTAGCCATAGGGATCTTAGGTAGGTGTCGTCCATTAACTGTAGGTCTAGGTTTCCTGCCCTTAAATCTTTTTAGCCACTAATTTATTTTCAAATTGTTTTTTTGTTAACCTTATTTTCTAACATTGATTCATTGTCTGCCAGTTATTTTTTGCCTCTTTATTTTTTTGCCTCTTTATTGCTTAAATTGCCTTGCAGGGTTATACTATTATTTTCTTGTGGTTTGCCCACGAGTCTGTTTTGCCTTATCATTGCAGGGTATCATCTATTTAATTTTTTCTTGTGACTTTTCCCACAAACTGTTTTTTGCCTTATTATGTAACTGCTCCGAGGTTGTAATAGTTAATTAAGGTTTAAATTTTCTGCTTTATTTTCTGTATGATTAACTGTGTGGTTAGTAATTCTAGGGAGTGTTACCCTGAATTGAATTAGAATAAATAATTTATAAGATAAATACCACTGAATTGAACCACCTGATTGTGCCACACACACACTTTTGGGTAACCCCTCTTGTTGCCTGTTGCCTTATGATTTGCTGCCTTGTTGCCTTGTTTTGTTGTTTATTACAGAATAGTCAAGTCCCTCGGATACGAGGATGCCTCAGCAAATGTTGCCCTCAGCTCATTATCATTATTAAAGATCATAAGTCCCTTCGATGTTGCCTCCGGTTATATGATCTCGTCCCTCGAGGTTGCCTACAATATTATATGATAGCCCCTTTCGATTGCTGAGGTATCCTCATTGGTTGCCTAAAATGACTATTTTATCCTTCCCTTAGACTACCTGCCCTCTTTATGGTAGGGTCAGTCTTATGGCGAATGATACCCTCGATGACCCTTTTACTTCCAATAAAAGGACTTCCTACCCTCCTATGGTATGGATAGCTCTGAAAGGCTAAAATAACCTTTTTTTTAACTTAAAGGGTAACTACCTCCTAATTACTTTCTCTGGTTTAAATTCAGAATTCCTTTCTTTTCAAAACCTTAAAAAAGGCTACGCTTATTTACAAGCTAAAGTCCTTATTCAAATGTTTTTTTATACATTGCAAACTTTTTTTGAAAACAAATGAGCTAAGCAATTAAGAGCCCATGGAAAACCATGGATACAAAGGGTGCTTTAAACCTTCCCTTTGTATAACCTACCCCCCGAACTCAAAATCTTTTTAAAGGTCTTTTTCTATTCTTTAAGCCTTTCTTTAAATTGGATAAAATAAAAGCCGGTGGCGACTCTTGCTATCCGCAACATTTAAAAAAGTCAGTTCTCCCACCGTATTACACCCACCGACCGATCCAACCTCGTCAAGATACGGATCTGCCAGTACAATTCCACACAATGGGAATTATACCCTTCACTGAATCCCCGCATCATCAGGATTCAGCCCTCAACAAATGGTTATGAATGCATGTAAACATATATAAAACATACTTTTATCATCATCATTCTATGAGTAACATCATCTTATACTCATTTCATCCTCATCATCATCATCATATTCAAAGCATGTTTATATATACATTAACATCATTCAATTAAATCATATCTCAATCAATCATACAAATTATTTCATTCAGCACATCATAGTCCAAACATCATTCAAAACAGATCATCGGATCAAAAGTTACGCATCATCAAACTTTCAAAATACACAAACAGAAAAATTTGCATTTCACGTTGGCCATACGCGTACCATACGTGTACCCAACAGAGTCAAATTTCCACAAACACACACCATACGCGTATCATACGCGTATGAACAGAATCAATTTACCACATAAAACAACATCATACGCGTACCATACACGTATCACTGCGTATCACTTACCCATACACGTATCATACGCGTATCATACATGTATCACCAGCGTCTTCCCAAAACCTGCAACTTACCTATTCGTCTTCCTCGCGAATTCACCTGTCACAGCCTGCGATTTTGGATCTAAAACAGAATTTCTGCACTCTTAACAGTATAGGATTCATCTAACATCAATAGTACATGAACCTATATTCGATTTTACTCATCATAACCTAATTCTACTCAATTTATTAGGGATTCACAGTCATAGATTTCAATCCAAGGATGAACACAACAGCAAAATCAGAATACAAAAACCCATTTATCTAAACAACATCCCTAATCAATATTATCATTCATAGCATACAATAATAGAGATTAACTGGAGAGTCCCCCCTTACCTTAGTCAAGAGTTCTTGTTGGTCTCTCCATCCACAGTTCCTCTTTCACGTTCTTCGTGTTCCAAACCTTCAGTCTTTTATGTTCTTTCTCTTTTCCCAACTTCCTTATTATTTTATGAAAAATAATATTAAAATTAGTAAAAGTCTTCCTAACACCACACCTCCCTTCTTGCTAACATCGTACTTTGGCCCAATACTTTAAACCCTTTATTCTTCTAATTTTATTTTCCATAAATCAACATTATTCTAATATTAATTCAATTTCTAAATTAAATTAAAATTAAAATTATACGGGTGTTACAACTCTCCCCCACTAAAAGAGTTTTTATCCTCGAAAATATGCCTCAGGTAAAGAGTTCCGGATAAGCATCCTTCATCTGGCTCTCTAGCTCCCAGGTATCATTTCCCTCAGCCGGTCCTCCCCAAGCTACTCTAACCAAAGATATTTCCTTGCCACGTAATTGCTTCAGCCTTCGATCTTCAATCCTCACAGGTAAAGTCTCAACCGTCAAGTTATCCTTCACATGTACATCATCTACTTGGATCACATGGGACGGATCCGAAATGTATTTTCTCAACTGACACACATGAAATACATCATGCAAATTTGTAAGCATCGGCGGTAAAGCAATACGATAGGCCACTTCCCCTTCTCTTTAGAAATTTGGAACGGACCGATGAAACGTGGTGTCAACTTCTTTGACTTCAACGCCCGGCCAATACCTGTCATAGGAGTAACTCTCATAAACACATGGTCTCCCTCTTGAATCTCAAGTGTTTTCCTCCTTCTGTCGTGATAACTCTTCTGTCGACTCTGAGAAGCCTTCATCTTCTTTTGTATCATCCTAATCTTTTCCGTAGTCTGTTGTACAATTTCTGGCCCGATCACAACACTCTCACCAGATTCATACCAACATAACAACGTTCGACATCTTCTACCATGCAAAGCCTCAAATGGAGCCATACCAATACTCGAATGATGACTATTGTTGTAGGTAAACTCGATCAAAGGCAGATAACTATCCCAAGCACCTCCTTTCTCTAACACACAAGCACGTAACAAATATTTTAATGACTGAATCGTTCTCTCAGTCTTTCCATCCGTCTGCGGATGATAAGCATAACTCAATCTCAGCTTCGTACCCAATGCCTTCTGCAAACCTTCTCAGAATTTAGACATAAATCTCGGATCTCTGTCTGACACGATACTTGAAGGAATACCATGTAGACTAACTATCTTCTCAATATATCTGAGCCAGCTTCTCCATCGGATAATCCATTGGTTTGCTTTGGTGATGTTACACTATTTCGTTGTGGTAAACATGAGATCGATATTTGATGAATCGTTCCATGACAAATGAATTGCATTTGATTTTAATTAATATTTTTTTAATTGTGGCAGCCTTGTTTTTTATGTTTTACTCTGATTATTTTATTTATTAGCGCGGGGTTAAAAGGGTATTACAGCTACAGTGTATATAGGAATGAATTGACGCTACGGTACTCATATCAGTAAACTCGAAACAAATTTTCAACTTAATAAATATGTGCCACTACAGTAATGAATCATCATCACACCAGCTGAAAGTGATTTATATTTATTGATTCAATTTATATGATGCCTATTTCAATTATTCTAAACAAATTTTATCATTTGTTCCATATTCCTGTAGTAATAATATCATCATCAAAGTAACCTATATGCACTAGTGGTATGTTTTTCTCTTCTCAGAACCAAAAGTAAAATCTTGTTGCTATTAAGAAAGGCAGAAGGTATTATGAGCACCTTGCTTGCCAAAGGTTTTGTTTTAGGAAAAGATGCAATTGTAATTCTCAATATCCATAATCACACAACAACAATCCATCAATTCAAACATAATTAATCATCATATATCAAGAATTATCACCAAAACCTAACAATTTCAAAACCATAAAAATTGAAGAACAAAATCTCTAAATCATGTTAATCTACCCATTGACCCAATCATACTAAACCATAATAATAAGGATTCTCCCCTTACCTCTTTGATTTCTTGAAACCCTAGCTTTTGTTCTTCTCCTCTCTTAGTCTCCTTTCTCCTCTTTCTCTTCTCTTGAGAATGAACAAATGAAATGATGTCTCTACTCTCTTCAAAATCTTACTATCTTATGTAATGGGCTTAATAAAATAACACCCCCAATTTACTTCTACTTCTAATAATTAGGCCCAATAGATATAATTCTCTAATAACTCAATGTCTCGTATTTCCGGTCTAATCTTAATTACTCGGAAAATTCCCAAACGCTAAATATTAACTCATTAATATTTCTAATACTAAAAATATTAAAATTTTCAATTAAATATCGATCCTCTATCCCGAACGAATACCGACTAAATCGTCTCAAAACGCGAAAATTTCAATAAAATAATTATTTTTTCGGACGTTACACAGCAAGCTTGAGAAGGACAGCTTTTCAACCTTATCCTTTACAAGCCTTAGTAATCCATTTAAGTTCTTCCTTCCACTTTTGAGGCTCATGCCGGATATGCAACCACGCCAAACTCTTACACCATATTTCTTTAAGCTTTTCACATTCATAGAATTGATGATTGATACTTTCTTCCTTTCCACACATACAACAATTATCCTTACCAATCCATCCTAACTTTTTCATTATATCCTTTGTGACAAATTTCCCGTGGCACGCAAGCCATAGTGTTATGGCAGTTCTAGGCCTTGTTGCATTCTGATACATCAAATCCTTTCATTCAACATGCAGGTTTTCATCCAACAACATCTCGTAGACCTTTCTCATGTAAAACTTGTGTTGTCCCTGCATTTTGGTCCAAACATTATTTATGCCACATAAAATTAGTTTTGCTACATCACGCATTATTCTACGTGGCATTTTCTAAAATGTCTCTCCACTTTTCAAAAGTTAAAAATTACAAAGAATTTATGTTTGAGGTCACGAGTTCGAATTCTGAAAAATATTAAAATAAAATCTTAATTTAATAACTACTAACATAGTGTTTGAATCCTGAAAAATGGAAAAAATACGTTTATTTAATAACACACTTGTGCATTGTGTGGGTCATATTCTAGTAATATTTATTTTTGAAAAAATAAAAGATACACCGAAGATGTAACCTAACTTTACACCGCTAAATCTAAGAAACGAGACACATCTCCCTAAATCATATTATTATTTTTTTAAGGGTTTAATATACTTCACCCCCTGCCAATATAGCGAGTTTTGGTTTACGCCCCCTGAAGTTTTTTTTTTATTAAATGCCCCTTATAAAACCCAAAACATAGATTTACCAAACCCTTTTACCATATTTGCTGACTGGGCTTTGATTTAATTGGTGATGTGTCAAAAGCTACTTGATGACATGGCTATTAGAACAATATCACTCCTATTATCACTTCCACCATCACCACCACCACCACCAACGCAAACAGCATCATCATCATCAGCATATTCCATGTACCCTGCTTCCACCATAACCAACAGAATCAGGAGAATTACTATTCGGACCTTTATAAATTCATTAGAAAATACAACTGAAAACACTAAGTTGGAATATTATTGAAAATTCTTCATACTCGGGGCTTAATTTTTAACTCAAGTTTCACTTCCAGTACTGCTAATTTTCATACTTCACCTAACAGAACTATATAAAGTCATAAAAGGAGCAGCATAACAAAAATAATTTGCATCCCTTTAAGATTGTAACTCACAGAGGCAAGCAGGCCATATAAATCTGCATTATTCTCTTAGCGTAACTTATTAAATATAGATAACATCTCCTAGCTACTCTAGGGGGTGCAGTTACGGTGCATAGATAAAAATCTATGCACCGTGCATAGAGTATTATTGACCATTGGATCATTAGATCAAATTATAATTATTACTCAATACTCAATACTCATCACTCAATAGTCAATACTCAATACTCAGTACTCAATACTCAATACTCAATACTGGATTAAAAATATGATCCAATGGCTTAGATTGACTTATGCATGGTGCATAAGGAAAATCCTTATGCATATTAGCCAATGCCCTACTCTAGGCATGCATAGCGTAGCATAGCATGATGATGTTATCATCAGTAGAATGAATACATAACCAAAACCAAACATAATTAAATTGTTAAAAAACATACATGCTTCGTTCTTTGTTCCAAAATGCATACTAAACAGGGAATACAATTACTTGTACATTTTTTGTTAATATTTCGTGATGGTATCTATTCAATTTAGATATTTGATAATTTGTAGGTTAGTTACCGCAATGATAATACAGTGTTGATATTCAATTTTATGACGGTAATAGAAATAGTGGAGTCATATTTGATAGTTTCATAACAAAGCAACGTATTAATTCAAAGCATGGTATTAATCCAAAGCTTACTCTTTAATGCATGTTTATCATCATGAGAAGCATAATCAGAAGACAATCCATAAGCTTCAGCTTTCTTAACAGATTTCTTTTTGTCCAGAAAGCGTTGTGAGTTATCAAGATCATGTTCTCTTTCACTATGCATGTTGTTGCATTGTTATAATATTGTGTTGTAATATGATGATGATGATGATGAGTTTAAAATATGTGGTTGTGCTTTGACTTAGTCTTAAGACCAAAAAAATATGCTGCTTTGTTTTGACTTAGATTCTGATATGAGTTTAAAATATGTGGCTGTGCTACTCCATTGTCCAAAATGTCATTAACTCTAAATTTGGTCGTTTTGATGATTTCATACTTTTTGTTTGAAGTCAAAGTAAAACACACATCTCTTTGATTTCATACCATGTTGAACTTTTCCATCATAGAGATTATTTGACTTTTTTTTCATGGATCATCATTGTTTGAAATGCTAAGAGCGATACAACATTTTATGAAACAAACTGTGTGCTTATCTTGGCTACAAAGTTGAGCATGGATAAACACCATAAAACTACTAATTTGTTTGACAGCAAGAGACGTGCATTATGTTCCGCATCGTTGAAAGGCGGTGATGTTGTGAACACAGACGCGAATCGTGACGGTGGTGATGCGACTTGGAGGGATCGTGGTGTGGTCTTCGACGGAGATGTGGTTCTGTGGAGGGGACGGCGGCCTTGAACAGCTCGGTGGTGGACGGAGACCTTGTGATGGTTGCCGTCGGAGCTTCTTCTACTTCTTCGAAGGAGATGGCTGCTGTTGTTGGAGAAAGATGAGAGATAGAGAGAGAAAAGAAAGGAGAAAGAGAAATTACGTGAAAAATGGGAAAAGAAAATAAAAAATGAATTAAAATTGATGTGGTGTGTGTCTAATTATTATCCAGTCAGCAAAAAAAAAATACCACATGTGTCTTAGCTAATTACACAGTCAGCATATGTGGTAATAGGGTGTGGTAAAATTGATGTTTTGGTTTTATAAGGGGCGTTTTAAAAAAAAAAACTTCAAGGGGGCAAAACCGAATCTCGCCCTAATGGCAGGGGGGCATAGTATATTAAACCCTTTTTTTAAAATGATTTGAAAAATTAATGATATTTTGTTGTAAGAATGAATAAAATTTCTTTACACATTAAAAATTTTATTTTTTTATTTAAATATTATTATTAATTTAAATATATTTGGTCTAGAGGATATATGTTAACTTAAAAAATAATTTTTATAAGTCTTTGAATAGTTTTGATCAATATTCAGTTAAATATATAATTATTATATTAAAATTTATTTAATGGAAATACATTGAACCGTTAATTTGACAATTTTCTTTAAGGATTGTGATGTATTAGCATGAGTCATATTCTAGTAACTAGATTGTCCACCTGTGCTCCGCACGGGTATATTAGAAATAAAACTACATTATTTTATATTTATTATTATTAAATTTTTTATTTGCATATAAATTTATTTTATAATTCATTTAGGTTATGTTTGAAATTATACTTTTAATTTTTTAATGAGAAACAATAATGCAAAAAGTGTTTTATATTATTGTTTTTTTCTAGATTATCAGAAGATCTATTATGAGTTCATTTATATATTAAAATAAGTAAATTATTTTAAAACATTATGAGTATAGAAATATTATTACTTGAAGTATAATAAGTTTAACATTTAATTTATAATTTAAATTAATTTTAGTACAAATGAATATAATTGTAACAATTATAGTGAAAAATATGTAGATATTAAAATTTTAAAAGTACAATTATGCAAATTGTAACAATCGTAGTGAAAAATATGTAGATATCAAAATTTCAAAAGCACAATTATGAAATTATATTGTAGTAAATCATGTTATTCTATATATAAAATAAAACATTTATATGTAATAAATCTATATAATATACAAACGGTTAAATATGCAACTATCGATTTTATTTTATTAATTAAATCATATAGTATTGATTACATAAATTTATTTATTTATTAACACTATTATTGATTTTATTTTATTAATTAGATCATATAACTTTTATTAAATAAATATTTTATTCATTAGCATTATTATTTATTAGCGTTATTATCAATTTTTAAACATTACCATTTCGAATACCAATTAATTGAAATAATAAAAGGAAAATTTGACGATTTTGTTTTGAAACAATAATCCAAC
This sequence comes from Vicia villosa, assembly GCF_029867415.1. Classification (NCBI taxonomy): domain Eukaryota; kingdom Viridiplantae; phylum Streptophyta; class Magnoliopsida; order Fabales; family Fabaceae; genus Vicia; species Vicia villosa. Next base: position 5,123,688 of record NC_081181.1, read on the forward strand.
TTTAAAAATTATTGTACTAATGTATATTTTTTTAAATATAATACTAACTAATGAATAATCATAAATAGTGAGAAATGAGTTTTAATTCTTTTAATAAGTCATTAATGACTGAATATGAAGTTAGATTCATAAATTATTATTAGTCACAATTAAAAAGAAATAAAAAATAAAAATTCATAACAATTAAAATAAAAACTAAATATTATTGATATGTACTAATTATAGTGTAAGAATATAGATTAAGATGGTTAGAAACAATATGTTTAAAGAAATAAATTATTTTTTATAAAGAATAACAAATCAACTATTCCATGTAAATATTTTGAAGTTGAAATGAAGGAAATTAAACCAAAGTCTAACAATTAAATATAAATTAAATATTATTTGGATGATTATATTCAAAAGAAAATCATAAGTGAAAAAAGAAAATTAAACAAAAACAATCTAATTGATAAGTTATATCTGAATGAAAGCATGTGTATTATACTTTTAAAAATTTGACAATCTAAATAATTGCAACAGTCTTATATTTCCATCTTCATTCTAAGGTTATGGTTTTTATTCGTAGACGATAAAGTTTCAAATAGAAATACTGGAAATTAATTACAACAACACTAAACAACCTATATTAAAATAATAATGAGTATAAAATATGATTACAATAATAATTAAAATTTATATTCGAAAGAAAACATAAGTACTATTGTTCTAGAATTGGGAAGAAAGAGGAAGCGATTTAGACAAAAAAAACAATACAAAAAAGCTAAACTAAAACATATATTTAAATTCGTTCTAAGATTGTTATTTGTAGAAGCGGAAGTTGATTAGACTCTCTTTCAAATTGTAAAAAGAAATAATAATAAAAAATTATATCACACAATATGAATATGAGTATGAAATGAATTAGAATAGAATCAAATTAATATTTATGAAATAAATTCAAATATGATCAAAACAATAAAACTAAAATTTATACGGAAAAGTGTGCATGGAATTAATTTGAATAGATGGAAAAAAAAACTATCCTAGAGCTTTTGGATTGTAGTTGATATTGCTACGAAGACCTGCAAAATAAAAACTGATGAGATAGTTTGAGACTTGTAGAGTGCAATTTCCTCAAGAATTTTATGAGTATTATACTAATTCTCTACGATTTAAAAGACTCTTCTCGAAAGATGGAGGCCACAAAAATTTGCATGAAATATTATCCCAAAGATATAATTTTTCTCGTATACATCTTTCTAATTTTTCATCCCAAAATCTATATATTAAAGACCTCTTGTTTTTTGGTTTTAAAAGGAAAATTTCTTTATGAAATATTATTACCGCATTTAAGACTCATTCAACAAAATGGAACGTTTCATATAATACATTAATTTTGGCAAGATCAGTTGCTGATTAAAAAAATAATTGGGTTCAAAATCAAAGTATTGAAAATAAATATTCGACATTTAAGAATATCGTTCAACAAAAATTTAATTAATATTAAAAGCAAATTAAACCATTCAGCACTCTAAATTGTCATTAAAATTATTCAATAAAAATATTTCAAAATGTTTTATTTTATTGAATACGTTTTTGAAATTTTATTAGTGTTAGTAGAAGTGTTTTCAAAATTATATTGGAATTTTTTTTAATAGTGATAGTTAATTATATTATTATTATTATTAATATTATTATCTAAATAGTTATAACAGTATATTATGTTATTATTATTATTTATATAAAATTTATTTATTTTTTAATTATTCTACTTTTTAATGATTAATATATATTAAAAATTTTTTTTATATTATCACAGCTGTAATATATTAGTTATAATTTAAGTGATTACTAAAATGAATTTTATAAAATAATTTTTTATTTTTTGAATTAAAATAAAAAGAATGAAGATTTTTATTTTTAATTTTTAATTTATAAGTGTATATGAATAGGAGTATGCATAGTATTATTATCGTGAGTTTTATTTTTTTTAATTTATAATTGAAATTGGTAATTAGTATATTTAGTCTTTTTTTCAATTATTTTTAAATAAATTATTTTTTATTTTGAGTAAAAAATGATATATCAAAAGACATTACGTTAGAATTAATTTTTAATACATGTAATGTTAACATTATTTTTTTCTACAAAAAGTCATATTATTATACATATTTAGTTATATTTTAAAAAGATATAATATTAACTTTTAACTTATAATTTAAATTTCTTAATTAAATTTAAATATAAATTGAAGAAGAGAGAGATTTTTCAACTTATATTTTAGAAATGACAAATATATAATAAAATTTTATTTAGATTTTTGTATTTCTTTTCTATTGAAAATTATTTATACTTATTTATATATTTTTAATATAAATATTTATTAAAATTGTATTTATATTTTTTATTTTCGGCTATTGTATAATATATAAAAAATTATAATATTTATTAATAAAATTATTTCTAATATTGTTATCTGGATAGTATTATTATATATTATATTATTATATATTATTATATTATTATTTATATAATTATTATTAATAGTAGTACCGAAATATTATATTATTATTATTATTATTATTTATTTTTAATGTAGGGTCAAATTAGTAAATAACACATTAGGTGTAGGGTCAAATTAGTAAATAACATTTTAGGGTTTTTGTTAGGAATGGCTATCATGATGACACGTGGCTAGGGTTGCCATCATGACAACCTTCCATTTATATATATTAAGATTAAAATAACTTTACACCGTCTAATTCAACTAAGAAACGAGACATTAAAATCATATTATTTTTTAAAATGATTTGAAAAATTAATGATTTTTTTGTTGTAAGATTGAATAAAAAAATTTACACATTAAAATTTTTATTTTTATTTAAATATTATTATTAATTTAAATATCTTTAGTCTAGAAACTAGTATACGTTAACTTAAAAATGATTTTTGTAAATCATATTTTTTGAAACATTTCTTTAACCTAGCAGCAACAGTAGTAACAGTGAATTGAAGAAATTTCCTCTCTTTGGAAGCGAAATCTGCAGATGCAATCACCACCGTTCAGCTCGGCCATGGATTATCAGCAGAAGCAATCACCACCGTTCAACGAGTCTTCCGATTCAAAGGTTAGCCGGAAGTATATTCACAATGATCTTACTTTCTATGTTCTTTCAAAACTGCCCATAAAATCATTGAAACGCTTTGGATGCGTACGCAAATCATGGTCCAGTTTATTTGATGACTCTCATTTCATGACAGTGTTTCGCAACCATTTGATATCTCATAACAATTGTGATGATCATCAGCATACATTTCTCCTCATATATCAACCTGACTGTGATGATCATTACCATCCTGAATTGCATTTGCTCGATAGTAGAATCAAATTAAATTTACCACCTCCGTTTTCAGAACATGACCATTCTCTTAGTATTTTGGGCAAAACAAGTGTTAACGGTATTTTTTGTATTGGACAAGATTTAATAGGGGGAAATAAGGTGAGATATGTATTGTGGAACCCAGCAACAGAGGAATTCGTCAATATTCCTCCAAGCCCCAATGAGGTTATGTCAAAACACCCTCTCCTTAGTGTATTTCATAAATTTCATGGATTTGGTTATGACCAACTAAGAGATGACTATAAGGTGATTCAGTATGTATCATTTGATAGCTCAAGTTGTGTTGGCTATGACCTTGATTCTCCTCCACCTCAAGGTATAAGGTATGACTCCTTTTTTGAGATATATAGTCTAAGAAATAATTCTTGGAAGATACTCCACATCGACGATATGTCTCTGCACTGTGTAGGTAACGCATTTCATGGTGACGAATTGTATACGGATGGTGCATGTCATTGGTTGGTTAAGGGTAAAATACATGATACAATAGCTCTCATGTCATTTGACCTCAGTCATGAGGTGTTCTTAACAACACCCATTGATGAAAGATCTGAGTTGGATTATGGACCTGAGTTGGATTATGGACAATTGGCGGTGTTAAATGGATCAATTGCTTTAATCATAAATCATGACAACAATAATATTTTTCACATATCTATTCTGGGTGAACTCGGTGTGAAAGAATCATGGATCAAACTATTTATTTTTGGCCCCGTGCCTTCTATTGACTGGTCCCTAATTGGATTTGGGAACAAGGGATACATTTTCTTTAGAAAAAAAGATGATGAGCTAGCCTATGTTGATTTAAGCACCCAAATAATTGAGGAGCTTGGTGTTAAAGGGGAGGATTGTTGCTGTAAGATTGGAGTTTATAAGGAAAGCCTTCTCTCGATTCGAGGATCAAGTAACTAGTTTTTTTTTCTTATTGTTTTCACCTGGAGGTATATTGGCTATGGTTAGTAGGATTTTTACCTTGTATTTGATAATTTAACAAGACATTTGGTGATATGGATCTTGTTTCTTTTCTATTTCATTTGTAAGGATGATATGTTTTCTTTAATGAATGTGTTCCAATTTTACTTATTATATTATATATCTATTTTTGAATTTCTTTTCAATATGCTTGAAATAGATAGATCAATCAATGTCTCTAATATTGCTCTTTAGATATTGTTTAACATCCAGCATATGGCTTAGTAGTAAGCTTAAATGCAGTACCAAAGCATCCTCATTTGAAGATGATGCTGAGTTTGTATAGTTAAGAGTGTGAATGTGCTGAAATTAAATGCAGGTAGTGAAGTGAAGACCATTAGGAAAGAAAAAGCTATATTCGTAATGCTTTAGAAGGTTGTATGTCTTTGTTTTATTCTTCTTTATTTGAAAATTATAGTGTGTGGTATGGTGCATGTTACACGAGCTTGTCTATAATTGCAGAGGTGAATGATTTTGTTGCTTCTCTGTCTATAGTTAATAGTATTTATTTTTAGGAGTGTTGTTGGTTTTGACATGTATGTTTGGAGTACAGTATTGTTCCACTAGTGCCTCAAAATGTTATATATTATTTTTGCCTGTACACAAACAAATTGCAGCCTTTGTTGCTGATTTTATCAGCAGGGTGTGAATGCATAGACTTATCTATGTTATATATAAGAATAGTTTAATCATTTCATTCAATGTTTAGGGGTGGAGTTGAGTTTGAGTGCCTTTGAGGTGCCAAAGGCATGTCTCTGTCCCTATCTCTCATTAGAAAGACAACATTCAATGACAGGGATGTCAGATATAAATCTCACCAAAAAGAATTCATAATAGAATAAATAGAAATAAATATGATACTAGAAATAGATAATGATATCAACATGATATATTCATACACTACCATTTCATGATAAAAAAAACAAGATAACATATATTATAGGCCTCAATATTTTAATTTAGTGATTAGATAATTTTTTATTTTATTTTATGAAATTTCGATTTCAAACCATGACCACAATGATAAAATTGTTTGTGACACAATTATGTTTATATTTATTTTTTAAATTTAAGCTAACCTAAAATGAGAAAAATTACTTGTATAAGCTTAAAATCATGAAGAGTGTTATGAATACTCCCTTCAATCTAATTACTAATATTATTTACGGTTAAAAGAAAAATACTTTGTTTTCAAAACTCGATATTATGACCTCGAATTTTTTTTGCAAGAAGGATTAATATAGTGATATATTTGTAAAAGACACGTTGCGAGACAAATTAAAATAAGTTTATCCATGCACGACTCCCTTAAAAATAGAAATTTATAAAAATAGAAATCTATAGTGTACCATTGACTAAGTAGACAATTATCATTCTTTATAAATACCTCACCATCTTGAAAACCTTTATAAAACACAGAGCTCCTCACACATCTCTCACCACCGCAAACAAACCCTAACCACCATCAATTACCAAGACCTTTGACTATCTCTTACTCATAAAGATTCCACACATTCCTGTCCTTTTTGACTAGTACATGTAATAATATAATAATTATACACACAATAATAGAAACAAACATAAAAAAGATGTAAACTAAATAAAAACAACTCACAGCGAGGGCTGTTTAGTCTCTTCAATATTTATTGCATGAACAAGTCACAAATATTATTATATCTCAATACTAGTATTACGTTTTTGTGATTGTTTGCAAATGATTTATTTTTAAACAAGTATGATACACTAGTACACAGGCTTTGATATCTTATCTCAAGACATATTCAAAATTGTCTCCAACTTTCTTTCCTTAACATGACTTTGTTCCATGTTTCTACTGAGGTTGTGGCCTTGTCTGAACAATATAAATGTCTTTTCCAACAAGACATCCTTCCACATCCTGTGGGCTACCAAACTTTCTCTCCAGGAAAAACCCAACTGCACAAAGCCGTTGACCAAGCTGTAGACGGAAAACTGGATCAACTGTCAGTGGTTTCTTGCTGTAATCCACAGTCAAATGGATAACCTCCCCATCCGCAGGCCCTGCACTGTGTACAATCAATTCCTCACTGAAATTTGCAAAAGCCAGCGTTTGCACAAGCCCGTCAAATTTCCCACATGATATACGCCATGGTGTACCCCGGGTTCCAGAAGCCAGAGTTTCACCAAGGCCAGAAGCAATTTCGGCCTCCACAGAATTGTTATCCTGGTCTGTCGGGCTCATAGTATGTAGTACAAATGATAAATCTGGTGAAAGCATTTCTTGGATCAGAATTGCCATTGAAGCTTCCTTCTGAGGCACGCCAGCAGCTCTGCGGCTCAACACTGCCCTCCGTGTGTACAGTGAAGCCCATACTCTGCCAACCGCATCTGCAAAAGCTGTTGGATTGGAAGGACTCACGTTTGGTATTGAATCATAAAGTCCAGCTGCTGACATTCCAGCCAAATCTTCCACATTGGCGCTGGATCGAACAATCAAACGTGCATTGCTTGGAAACAATTTTCCAATGCTTTCAATGACGTCTTTTGATAGTTTCTGGGAAGAAATCAATTCCTGGAGTTGATTGCATAAACCGTCAAGTTCACCATCCTCCAGTTTTGCTGTTTCTATTTTATCCAGTAAGGACCTGAATATTTCAGTGGAGTTGCTCTTCTCTAGCTCCAATTCCATGGATCCAAATGGTAAAACTGCCCCAGAAGGAACTTTAAATGAAGCAGGCACTCCCTGATCGCTGTAAACTGTCATTCAAAAACTAGATTTTAGAAATGTAATTTGTAAGAATACATTATTCTCATTCAATATTAAAATTTACATCTATAACTCTGATCGATCATCAACAATCAACATAGCATGGGGTCTTCCAGCTTAATTGAAAGATCTCCAGATAAAATAGTATAATTTATGTTAACACTTCAGTCTATTCAAATACAAGAAAGTACACAAAGCAAGGCTCCATTGAAAGAGAGGAAGCATAGCTTGGCACAATGGTTGGAGTTGCTACCATGTGAAAAAAGGTCACAGGTTTGAGTTATGCAACCAACCTCTTGAAAATGTAAGATAAGACTAACTATAGTAGACCACCAAAGAATATTTTTAAGCAGAACCATGCAAATCCATATGCATGTACGTTTTCAACAATGATAGAACAGACAACATTCGAAAGGGTTTGAAATGTTATTTCCGCATAAACCCAATTATGAATAAAAAGATATCCGACATTATTTCAGTAAAGTTCTCTGAAGATAAAGTATTAAGAGGAATGATTTTAAAAAAGTTCTTCAGCTGGAATCTCTTTCCCTATGAGTGTTGTTAAACCAAAGTAACTAAAATAGTGTACTATTAGAAAGATTGTGATGAGGATACTCACTCCCAGTCTGTAAGATTGATACTATGTACGTCATAGGTATTCAACACATATTGCTTTTATTACCTTTATCAGAAGCTGAAGACAATGATGATAAGTGACCACATGCAGCAGCCTTTGCACCGGAAGTCTGTGTTTCAGCATCAGGAAGCAAGATAACTCCAGAACCCTTTATACAAATTGAGTTATGTTCAGTTGAGTCCCTTAGTATAGATAATTTAAATAATAATATAATAATAAAAATAATTGATAAATAATGTGCATACAAAAACAATTACTCTGAACGTTATGAGATTAAATTTGAATATTTCTCATTAACTATGAAAAGGTTTAAGCCACTATTTATATACATTAGAGGCATAAAATCTAAATAGGAATGCAATCCTATCATAATCCCTACAGATACCAACAAATCTTATTAGAATAAATATTAATATCTAAACACTCCTAATGTTGACACCTGGGAACTAACAAACACTGGGAATGATTATTGGTGCACTTACGAGCACCTAGTAAATGAGCACAGCAATAAAGAGACCCTGGAAGCTGTAATGCAGAGAGAAAATAAAAAACAATGCCTGGTATTCTAATGACAAAGCGCTTGAAAAGGAAAGTGGAATCCCACACTGGAAAGAAAATGAGCTGATCCATTCATTGCTGAAATCCGGTGAAAAAATGTCCGCTCGGAAGACCACTGAAAGAACACGCACGTGGCGGCACATGGGAAGGAGTACGAGGAATCGAGGATACACTATGGGGTTCAAACTGGTTTTAAACCAGATGGCATGGTTGCTGGAGCAAAAACTTTAGTGGAAGGCAGTCAAACTTACATGTACTAATTGTAAGATACTGAAGTGAACAGTGACACCCCAGAAAAGATCTGCAATAAAGGACTTTGAATCCACAATGAAGGCTGGAAGAAATAAGAAACTACAACTGTGACGGCAGCTAGGGTTTACGCAGAAGCAAGACCTCCAAAATCGGGAAAAACATTTCAAACTTATGCTAATAGTACAAGCATTAATTTGCTTAAATAATTACAAATAATTATAAGTGTTCAGATCAGAGCCGCCTTGCAGAAAGACATTTCCATTCTCCCTTAATTTATCTCTATCCTCGTTGGTTTTCTTCTCATCACGGTAATAGAACATTTTATCTCTAGGTTCCACCCAGAAATCAAAATCATTAGAATTTAAATTTCTTGTCAAATTGTTTAATTCTAAATATCACCACTTTCAACAAACTAGAAGTTCATTTGTAAATACAAAAAAAAAAAAGTCAAAACATCGCTAAAAATATTGAAATGAATAATTCTGCCATTATCTACCTGACTATATTTGGAGATTCTACCGGCAGAGGAAGCAGGAACCTCAACTCCAGATAAATTACCCTCAAAAGCACTTTCAACAGAAAATTTGCCGTCAGGGTCAACTGAAGAGGCCAACGTCAGATTAACACCAGCAGCGGATGCTTCCAATCTGAAAAGTTAGAAACTAGAAAAGGGTAAAATGGAATATATTATAGAAAAAGATCTGTTCACAATCAAAATAGTTTGAAGAAGGAAAAAACGAATATTATTATTTGACCCATATCCTAACATTATAGATTTTAATTTTAAATACAAACAGTCATGGATGGGAAAATTGTCTTGGAAATAACCTCACACGTGACCCAACAAGTCTTTGAATATCAGCAATTTTTTCATCATCTTCACATGTGACAAAGACGACCTTTTCCTGTAATAAGCAATAGCTGTATGAATGTCAATGACAATTTAATACTTTATAAGCACGAAACTCAAAATCTTTAGTTGGAATTTGCTTATTTAGAAATAAAACTTGCCTGCCGGGCCCTAACACCTAGATGAGATAAGTGAGGCAGCTCTTGCTTAAGGATAGCTCCCACTATGTTCTTCCCGGCAGCTGTTACCTGCCAGCGGAATCAAACTTATTAATATTGATATATTTAAGACTTCAGTATGCTCTCATCTCAAAGAAGTATAAATATATACCTCTTCATCGCCATCAGCTTTGTTAACAATGAGGATAATAGGACCTTCCACTGGTGATGGTAACAAGCCAGGAACAATTCTTTCAACCTAGGTAAAAGAATTTAAATTCATTTTTAATCATAATGAAGTGAGAAGGATTTTTTTGTCATTTGGATGAGTATAATTCCTCCCTAGCTAGTATCTTACTTATTTGGTTCTTACTTTTGACTTTAATTTATGATTGTGTAAAGAAGACTATAGACGTCCCTCTTTCCCAAACTTAATGACTTTTCTTTGATTATTATTAATAATAAAAAATTGCGACTTGTTCTAATTTGTGTTTGTCATTGTGTCTTAAACTACCCGTTTTCTTCCTATTAATATGAGACTTTTGTTTGAAAGTTAGTAATAAATTGGAGCAGTACATATTGATATTTGTAAGAAGTTAGGCATGATTAGCATTTATGCTCCATCTTGAAGCAGTCTTGGTAATATTAGTATGATGATGTATTCTAAGACACCAGCGCAAGGGGTTATTCACTTCATTAAACTCAATAATGAAGGTTTTTTTATAAAGAGCACTCTTACACACACGCATGCGCATGATTATCATATTATTTGTTACAAGACACCACACATGGCTTCTCTAAACATTGTGCACACAGGGTAACTATCTGAGTAGCATCGTACATGATTTCTGTAAACACAACTCAATACCTGAACCAATGTTCCTAAAACAGCTCCGGGAACAATAACATCCCAACCTTGAGAACCTAGCGTACTTCTCACAGCTTTTAGAAGAAGAGTACATAGTTTTGAAACCTGAAAAATTACACTAAAAATTTACAGTAGAGAAGTTAGAAAACATACTAGTTATGTTAAACGTAATGAAATTCACAGTGTAAGACTAAACAAGACAAGAAATCACAGATACTGTTGAAAACACTACATGTTATGATTCATGTAAATCTCCTCTCATTATAATTTAAGGATAATGCATTATCATACCCAGCACGAATCTCTGCTTCTGTAAATGTTTTGACACTGTTTTCAGGGATTCCTAGAGCTTTTCCTAGGATCTGTAACATTTAAAGTAACAACTTTGTTTTTTCAAAATATATATGTGCACAACATGAAGGAACAGGAACCAGGTTAAAAAACCAAACAGTAATAAATATCAGGCTTCAACTCAGTAATAAATTACTATTTAACCTCCACTTTTTGAGGAAATATCTTAAGAAGTTCTTCAGTATATTCCTCAGTTAGCCTCTTGGATCTATCAAGAGTAGCTTTCAGTCTCAATGTCCAAATCTTTTTGCCATCTTCATTTCCTGAGAGAAAAAGGGTGTACAGTTAAAAATAAAAATAAATTAGTCAAGACTGTTTACAAGGTTTCAACAGACAGAACAATTCAATCAAAGACCTAAGAAAGTTACCTTCGCTTTCTGAAAGGCCTCTTGTACTCCAGGCAATAAGCTCATTTTCAATAGCACTACATTCTTCTGGTTTCCAGTTAGATAATTTCAGCTGGTGGACTCCAATAATAAGGGCTCCAAGTGGATCATTCCAAGAGTTGACATTTTTTGACTCCAAATTTGCAGCTAGCCAAGAAGCACCTCCCATAACTTCGAGCACATTGAGAAATCTATTTATATGAGTTCAGAAGTTAATGCTTTACCAAGAGGAAAATCTTGTTATTACAACTGGCATGAAGCTAGAGTAGTTTTATATTTCCAAATTCCATCATTAACAATTGTCTAAATTTGAATAAAATTATCATATATTACGCCGTTATAATGCATTCGATAATTGATAAGTTCAAATAATTCTTTAAGTAAATCCAACATGATCTAATAAACATCTATCTTCGTACAATTAGAGAAAATATGCATTATATTACAGTTATAATGTTGAAATATTTTAGTATTGACTATCATCAATACCTGTTGATTTTGTTTTATTTTATTCTACCTTAATTTTAGAATATTCCATATTAGTCTCTCCTATAAAAGGATTACCTTCTCATTACAATAAACATACAATTGAGTCTCTATAATATTTCTAGTTGTGCCTATCATCTAAGTGGCTAGCAAGAATTCCATGCCTATTGCAAAATCATGTGCCCCCCATATATTTTACAAAAGTTGTTCAACATCCAAATATCTGATGATTGCTAAAAGTGTAAATTAGGAGAAGGTAAGCCAAAAACCTGCTCAAAAGAACAAATGAATAATCCTCAAGCCCAATCTCACAGAGGCGCCACTGTTCCTCCAAAGAGACAAGAATCAATAGATGTTTCAACATTCTTTAAATTACTATCCATGCTTAAGCTTTTGCTAAATAATTGAATAAAATTAGTCTCACCTTTTGACGCATGGCTATTGCAGAATCTGGAGCATCATTCCTGAGGCCACTTTCAAGACCCTTCACAATAATATCTCTCAAAGCATTCAAAGACTCCATGGTTTTAAATAAAAGTTTAATTCCTTCTTCTTTTGAACCTGTTGATTCTGCTGTACCATCCATATTCTGGAGAAGTACAAAAAGTTCTCCTTTATCAGTAGATGCCATTATAAGAATGGCTTTTAGTACCAAAGTCAATAAGGGTCAATATAACTTAACCATAAATTCATAATAGTGGAGTGAGTTTTTAGCGTGCAATAACTTAACAAACATAATAACTCAATTTCATGCTAAATATGATGAGCAGCAAACTATTTTCAGGACATAGAAGAGGTATTTAGACAAAGAAAAGGAGGGGAAGAGAATCTGGTTGAGAGAATTTTGCATGATAGAGGATAGGAAGTTAGGATCCAAAACTAATCAATAAAAGATACAAGAGAATCAGAAAAAGCAAATGCACCTTTTTGCACTCGAAAAATGAATTAAGTGATGACATGCCATTTTCATCCAGAGATTCATAAATTGATTCTAGCTGTTCGGCAAGACTGCAATACAACAAATTGATAAGCGGGATCATTAATTTGTTTATCTCATAGGATTCTATATGACTAGTTTTCATATTATTTAGTTATAGCAATAATTTGTTTCTTGATTTCCTTATTTCTTTAAGGTTAGGAGTCTTACATCCCAATAAATAGGAGTCAGTTTTTAGTCTTTAGTATCAAGTCATTATCAATTCTATTACACTATAATAATATTCAAAAGTATTTATTATTTGTCTTGTCCTTAATTTATCTAAAACCCATACTTCAACACCTCCAAGATAAGAAAACAACTACATAGTACTCGGTCAGAGGACTTTATGACATAAGGATATACATGATTACTTCAAAGTTCAGGTTTTCCTATAAACAAATGGGGGAAATTTAATTATCACTCGATTGGTTTGCAGCCCAATTGTGCATTTTGAAAGTTTCCAAGATAAGCGAACAAAATCCTAAGATGGAATTAAAATAACATACATCATAACAAGAGAGAGTGAATTGAAGGCAAAATCAAAACAAATCTGCAATTCCATATGATTACAAACTATAATGAGTCAGCTTTGTGATTCACGTCAAACCTGCCAGCATTAAAGAAGTCTTTGAGTTCCCGATGAAATATCTTGAACTGCTCTACAAATGCCTCACTATATTCTCCAGGGTTCTTTGTGATTTTAGCAAGCATGGCTTCTGTAGCAACCAAGTCTTCAGGACCAGCATTACGGTGAAGCTTGTTTTGTATTGTATGTTTAATTTGTTGCTGAAAATATGTAAATATATGTATGTAAGACAGTTGACCTATCATTAACAATGAACTGCGATAAGATTCCTTAGTCCGCGTAGTTTAGGGAAAATAACCTTAAGGTCATGTGGAATGTCATTTCGATGAGCAATATCTCTAATTCGAGTCAGAGGAACAGATGCCGTGAATTCTGCCTTGAAAGATGGCAAACATGGATGAATCTTTCGAATAACTAGAACTTCCTGTATATTAAAGAAATTATGATAAATAAAGGAAGTCAGACATAAACGTGCTGAAATGAGACCAAAATAATGTCATTTTCCTAACTATCAAGCTATCCCCATATTAAAATTTATGGGTAGAAGAGAAAAATAGGGGAAAAAAGAAAAGAGAACAAAATTTGTTAAAGCCATAACTCAATTTAGTGCTGCTGCATTAGCATATGTATATACAAACATGAGTGATGTATAAGGCTACAGTACAGTTAAATCTATGATAGAAATACGCTCATGAGTAGTCGTATCGTATGACATATGACTAAATGCCCTAATAGCTATTATTCAATTAGGACTAAGATAGAGAACCAAAAAGGCTGTCCTTCAAGGTCAGCATGTCTAGTGTTGAAAAATAACAATAAATCACCTGTGGAGATACATCCTTTTGACTTGTATGTCGCTCTAACTCCCGAAATATAACCCTTGAAATCTCAGCATGCCTGTTGGGACGGTGGTGACCTCCATCTTCAAAACATGGTATTTGCCCTGTGTTTATCCACTGCATAATATTATTTTAGAAGGGCTCAGATGGTGCTATAAGAAGAACATAGATGAAGAAGGAGGAAAAGTCGTTGCAAGACCTTGAGATAGATAGAAGTGTATATGAGAGCCTCCAATTGATCTTCCCCGTGAACACTTTCAACTATATCACGTACAATCTCAAGCTTCAAATTGAATAGTCGAGATAAAGTTAGTGCTGCAGCTGAGATTCAAATTTAAAACTGCAGGAAAGAACCTTAGAAATTTATTTCCAAAAATTGGCAATAGACAGTTTTACAGATTGAATATGAAATCTATATCAGCAAAAATATATTCTAAGAGTTTCTATATCAGTGGTGAATCAAAATGACATAATGTGATGATAATAGGTAAGATAAGAGTACCTTTCTCCACCAATTCCTTGCGCTTTGATCCCCTTGAACAAACTTGAGAGGCAAACCTTGAAGACCCGAGGTGTCCCAAGTCCTTTGTGCTTCATTGCTATGATGCTCGTTGGATTGCATGAAGGATATAGATTTACCTTGCCATTCTCCCACAAAAGGACTCGATCCTGCTTCGAAAGAAGAAGAAGAAGCTTCCTTGTCAACATTTGACTTACTATTATCTCCTACATTCTCGCTATCGTGATCGCGGTGTTGTTCTTGTTCATCCAAAGGAAGTAGGTCCATAGCCTGGTGTGTTGTGTTCCATTTGGCAACAGTGTGAAAATTGCCAGAGTCGGGCAAGTTCAAGACTCTGTTGTCTCCAGATTCCCAAAGTAGAGTACCATGTTGGTTGACAATGATGAATTTGAATTCAAGGTTTTCGCCTCCGTTGAAATGGAAGTCGCATACCCATCCATTTGGTGTCCAGTTGAATGGAACATTAGTCTTCCAGGAACCGAATTGTTTGGATGATCCTAGAAGGGCAACATGTTCGCCGAACTGAACTTGGTGATCTAATCGAAGATGTAGATGAACATTATCTTTGTTGGTAGTCTTGTTGTTTTTTCCACCTTTCCTGAGAATTGGAAATAGATAACAAAATTGATAAGTGAAGTAATAGTAATAATTTAGAAGATAGTAGAAGAGAGTTTTCAAACCTAGATTGTTTTTGGGGGGAGGAGACAGCAGATACAAGCAGCGGAAGAGTGCGGGGAGGAATGTGATGGCGGTGGATGGAAGAGGGGAGGAGGAATTGTAATCGGTTAAGATTGGAGGGAGTCTGGATGATTGAGTGAGTACAGTACAAAGAACGACAGTGTAGAGAATAATTCATTGCCACTCAAACTCAAACTCAAACTCGTCTGGGTTTGGGATTTTTGGAATGAGTAAATATAGAAGCTTTGTCTTCTATCGACACACGTGACGTGGATTATACTTGAACAATTTTACAAATTATATGTGGTAATCGTGTCAACTGCCGGGGATGCTACGCTTCTTTCATACATGTCGGTACATACATTATTCATGTTCTTACATGTCTATTTAAGAGTTGATATTTAAGAGTTGATCTAATCAGTTAGTGTTTCTCTTAAGATCTTAGATATAAATTATGTTATTATTTGATAAAGATAATTGAACCAATTCATAGTGGGTTGACCTCTAGATTCTATCTTTAAACGAGCCATTGGTAGTGGACGGTACGATTGATCGTCTTAGATTAATTAGGTGAAAGGCCCAATAGATGTGTTATGATTTTAAACGGATTCTCCGCTAGTGGGAGATGATATCAATCCTCTTGAATTAAGGGAAACTACTAGCTCATACTTGAGCTTAAACACCTTCTTTTTTTCAATATCTGCTTTGAACTAAATGAAACTTCAAAGGATCCTTTCAATTTTTTTTCAGCGATGGTGAAATCACGAGCCTTAAACTCTATTTCTTTGACCTTGGCCACCAAGGCCTCTTTCTCT
This sequence comes from Vicia villosa, assembly GCF_029867415.1. Taxonomy (NCBI): domain Eukaryota; kingdom Viridiplantae; phylum Streptophyta; class Magnoliopsida; order Fabales; family Fabaceae; genus Vicia; species Vicia villosa. Next base: position 5,139,752 of record NC_081181.1, read on the forward strand.
TTTGTTAGGGCCTCCATTATTGTTTGCCCTTTAGCGAGATTCTCTTAGGCGTTAGCAAGCTTCGACCTTAACTCGTTCTTAGTTTGAGCATATTTTTACTGATCATTGCGCTCCATCAACAAGACTCCCATCCTTGTAGTCGTTTGGGAAGTCTTCGGGAAAGCGAAGGAGGATGCACATGAATTCCAGAACATAAAAATAAGGGTTATTCCATATAGAGAACGGAGGAGGCGGATCATTCTTAGCGGGCGATAGATGTTCACCAGGCCCATTAGATTCATGGATCTGGATCGTCTTACCCTATGGGATAAAGGTGGATCCCACATCCTGTTTTTAGACTTTAAAAGCGCGAGGTACCTAACGTATGTCGCCTTCAAATTGCCTCTTGGTTCCTTTCAAATTCAAGCCATTCTATGCGATTATGAGGATTATTTGATCCTGAGCGCCCAACCCTTTCTTGGCTAAACGCTCATTCTGTTTTGCCAAAGTAGTTTTTGACATTTTATCAACAAAAATCCCAAATATGGGCCCATAAGACATTAAACATACTCAAATATTTAGTCATGTCATCATCATCCCCCTGATCCAAGATAATCATGGTGCGAAACTCCATGACCTCGTAGTCACTTAGAAGTTGGACTACCTTCATCTCGTCAGGTGTGAGATAGTCAAATTCATACCTCGTGATGACCACTGGATTGTCCGTCTATGTTAGAGGAAATTGAGGGGCGTCCTCCTCAGCTCCCTAATCACCTATTGATTAGGGTGGGTGCCCATTGTCTGATTATATTGTCCAATCCCGAGATGACTCGCCCAATTGTAAGAACACGGATAAAGATGTATCTCAATATGCAATAGTGCAGAAAGAGAGTGAAAAGGGGAGAAAGCCATGTTCTCCTGAATAATAGGGGAGTTAACTGTCCACTCTTCCCGCACCTAGAAATGGTTGCATCTTCCTGATATTACGAGAGTCAGGCCCATGACTTTCTCTAAATATCTCAGTCCTAAGGTTAAGGATGGGAAAGTTCACTACCTAAAACACAGTATACAAAACTTTTCATGTCATTATGTGAGTTTGCTCTAATACCACAAACAAACCTAAAAATCCTGACAATCTTTAATCACTACGGATTATCACGTATTGTACTTTTAACAAGTATAAATTTATGAGACTTTTAAAAAAATGGTAAATAAAACAACATTTTTTATACGAACTTTTAAAAATCCAATAAAAATATATAAAAATACGAGATATTTCTTAACTAAATATTAATTTTGATAAAAACATAAATATTTACTTGTAAATGTCAGAGCAAGTCTAAAAAAAAATGAAATAATTCAATTCCTTCCGAAAATTTTAAATATAGATTTTAATTTTCCATTTTAACTTTTTTGTTTGTCAAAAGTGTATTTTGGTCAATTTGTTGAAATAGTGGGGGTGTAAGGTATAACCCTAGCTAATTTGCCAGCCCTAATTTTAATTACAGATTATTTTAATTTATATAAATTGTTTAATTTTGATATACAGCCAAAGCAAAAATATCACTATTACTTATATATTAAATTTCTAAAATACATATGATTGAATTAAACACTTCAATTATCTGACGTTTATAATTTAGTGTGAAATGACACTATATAGGGTCAGTTTGTTTCAGCTTTAAAAAAATAGATTTTTTCTTTGTATTTTTGAAAATAGATTTTCTAAAACCGTTTTTTAAAATATTACAAGTTTTTTTATATTCGTTTTTTCTAAAATGAAACACTTAATTTGACATTTTATAATATAAACATACATAATTGAAGACCAAAACTTAGTCAAAATCATAATTTTTCAAAAAGTTGTATTTCAAAAATGATTTTTATGAAAATCTATTTGAAATAGCTTCAAAATTAAGTGATTTTTTGAAATTTTGATATCCAAATTTTTTTTCTCATAAATAGATAAAATACCTAAAATCACATTTTAAGAATAACTATTCAAACAAAAATTTTATTTGAAGTTTTTATAAAAAGTTTTTTTATAAAAAAAAATTTCACATAATTTGGTAACATTATAAAAATCATTTTTAAAAAAAGTCAAAACAAACGGACCGTTAAATCAATTCTTTAAAAAGAATTTTAATATTGATATGTTACAAAAAAAATTAAGCTTTGGAGTGTTTCAATGGTTCAATTTTTAAAGTTTGACATATTTTACATCACCTAAATCTTCTTTCAAGCAACACCGATCTCCGGTACCTATCTTATGGTCTAATTCACCTTTCAATGAAGGGCCACGACACCCACGGATCAACATCAACACAGTCAATCTTTGGAAGCCAAACCTCAGAATACAAAAAAGTAATTCTGTGAAACATCATCTATGACTTCGAGTAAATAAAAAAATTCCATTAATGACCCTTTATCACACTCAGGGTTATCAATTTTATTTAAACCAAAGCATTTCCAAATCTTTTTGTTGCATATGAAATTAAAACCAGAAATCATCAATAGAAGTTCAAGGCATTAATTTATGAATATAAAGAGGATTATTTATGAATATAAAGAGGATTATAGTAAAAAGATTAGTTATTAACTATTGATGGAGCTTCCCAAGCAAGATTAAAGACCTATTTGCGTGTCTCCGGAGTCGGGATAACACTAAACAAATCTAGAGTTTGAAAAAATGAAAAATAAGATCAATACACTCCTTAATAATAAGACCAAAAGACGAAATATTACGCTTAAGGAGATTGATACTATTAGCTACTAACTTGCAATCAACCTCGAATAACATGATGGAAATTGAATTCGGAAACTAATGAAGAGCTTCCAAAAGACCATAGATGTTAAAAACCTGCATCCACATTACACTTTAAAAACCCTAAACCACATGCCCTTTCCCCTTATAAATCAACCTCTTCAACCATATTTATGGTACACCACAACAACTTTCGTTCCCTAGTCATGTTCCCTTCCTCTACCAATGCCTCTTCCACTCCCTAACCCTAGTCCTCTCCTCCAGCTGAACTCAGGACCAAGTGTGTACACCTCAATCCATTCATCATTAACTCTCTTTCTCCACACCCACGACTACAAGAATAATTCTGCTCACTTCTTTAAAACAGTCTTTCAAATTTAAATCACAATGTAGACATTTATATGTTTTCACATTCAAAACACATCTCGTTACAATTCAACCCCACTCAATTGCTGATTAATCAGATGAGTTTTACTTTACATTTCCAACATCAATACACTAATGGCTGTCTCTTGCTAAAATTAAATAAATACAACTGAAGTTCAAAACCCAAACTTGTTTTTGTTGAAAAAAGAGATACAACACCTAGTATGAAATGTGCACAGAAACAGCATCAAGGTTGTACAGCTTCCAAAAGTTTCTCATAAACTTGCCTAGCAGTCAAATCCTCCACCTGAAATGATCGTCAAATGGTCTATTAGGAATCAATTGTGTCTGAGGATCAGTATCGTATATATGTTTCTTTGAGAAAGAAAATGCTCAAATGCAAGATATGCTTTACTTGAAGGTGATATAATTGATAGTAATGTAACTCACCACAAGAAGCTTTGACTTATTATTCCATCCTCTCTGAAGAGTCATTTGACTCAATCTTAAACCCAAAACCTATAAATACAAATTTAGTCATATGTTGTCAGTGGTAACCAACTATATTTTCCTAGAGAGAGCAGATTTGAGCAAAGAGACATAATGTATAGGCAACCTTGCTGTCATGAAGAAGAAAGAGGCTGTTTCCATAGCTCAATCTCATGACTACAAGGTTACAAGGCAACAAACAACCCTAATCTTGAGCAAAACCAAACGAGATTAAAAAGAGTAAAAGAGGGTAGAGATATATACTTTTCCCATAAACTCCAAAAGTTCATTGTTAGCTTCTCCACGTGCAGCGGGAGCAGCAACAGAGACTCGGACATCATCGGCATTTACTCCTAACACAGAAAACTTGATTATAAATATCCATAATGGTTTTAGTAAGAAGCATTTGCACTCCAAATAGATGTATCCAATCATGTGAACATGTTTTTGGATCATATAACTTTTTGATCTTGTTCATTAGGGGCTTGAAACAAAAACAGTGTTGTAACTAACATGACATGTTTACCAATTAGCAATTACAAAAACAAGAAACAAAACATATTTGCATTAAGGTTGTTAGTTAGTTACTTGTGATAGCGGAGCGGTGAGCACGATCCTCGACTTCAATAGCAAGTTGAACAAGTCCACCTTCAAGATTGGAAATACAAGGCGGAACAGGTGCATCCTGGGGGTTGGTTTCGGCAGCAACAGTACTGAGTGCTTTGTCAAGTACATAAATAAAAGTGGAAGAATCCAAATCTTGTTGAGAACGATAGCAAACAAAGAGACCACAGCCAATACAATTCATACGGAACTGTTTCTCGACTTTGCCTTCCCCTCGCTTTAACAGAACGTTGCCAGCTTCGTGAATGTTGAATCTAGCAAGATGTTTGGTCTTGTCTAATACGTATGCTCTATCAGTGTTTCTTCTAGGCATTTTCTGCAATTGTGTGTCTTTTGAGTTTCTAGGTTAGTTTTTTTTTTGGAATCAAATAAATTGGATTGAAGAAGAAAAAGAAAGGAACAAACCAGTGATGAGAACATGGGAAGCGCAGTGTTTGCAGTAATAAACAAAGAGATCGGAGTTAGGGCCTTCAGGAGCCGCGTCCTCGCTTGAGTATGTATGCGTCGTCCTCTTCGGCATCTCTTTCTCTCTTCTCTTCGCTTCTACCAATTTTCAATTCCAATTCCCTTTTGTTTATTTATTCATTCGCTTATTTTCCGTTTACACCCCCGTGTTTTTACTCATACACCACCTTTGTTTTTATTTCAGTGTCGTCGTCGTCACTTTATTAGTTATAGTAATTCTTTTCATTCTGTTGCTTAATAAATAAATATGACAATACTGATTTTTAATTCATTCTTGTGGAACCATAAACAACAAAACAAGCTGATATTATATATTTATAGTTAAGCACCATACACAAAACAAAAGGTTTAATCTAACTTTGAGATTACACATTAAAAATAAACCCAATTATTGCCTTCTCCTCTGCCTTTTAGAGCTCCAACACTAAATCTGCAATTTCATAAAATTTGTTCAGTTCATGAGTGATATGAGTTAACTAACACAAAATTAAATGAGTGAGATGCTTACAGTCCGCATCTGTTTTGATCCACTGCTCCTTATTCTCATATTCTGCCCAACTTTTCTCATTCATTCTTTTCTTCTTCCTAGCTGCTCTTGTATTTACAGGGTGAATTTTCTTCTGAAACATTTGGACAATCTACAATCCAAAAATTCATTCACTTATCAACCGGACTAACTCATAACTTATCAATTGAAAAATATAAAATGTGTGTGGCACCTTATAATGCAGTTTTCTGTCTGCTGAAGCTGAATCAAAAGCATGGACCATCCTTTTTTTCTTCACATTTATTTTCATGGCCTCCACCTTGTCATTGTCAGTATCGTCATCCTTTCCTCCAACCAGACTGTTCTCATCTTCTAGTTTGCTTCTTTGAAACAGCTCAGCAAGTGATGTTCTCTCACTCTGATGCTGCTGCTGCTGCTGCTCCTTATTCTTTGACACTGCTACCATACTTGTTGCCGATAATTCAAATGCAGATCCAAAGAGATATCCCTGAAGTGGACAAAAGGTGTTTGATTCTCCGCTGCTGCTTCCATGGCTGTTTCTGCCAGATGAATCAATATCATCACTGCTGTTGGTTAGCACAAGAACTTTCTCTAGCTCATCGTTGATCAGCTTCAGCTCATTCTCAGTCACGTCATCATCCCCTTCAGTTATTATATCATCAACACAGATGGAAAATGTTGGAGTTGATGATGGATCCAATCCAAGAGTTCCAATTGCTAGGAAGCCCGGGAAAATACCATCATTCCATGCCTCTTGCTCTTCTTCCTCATCAACTGCTGCTGCTGCTGCCAACAGATATATTATATATATATATGCATTTTACAAGACATCAGAAATCAAATTTCATGCATGTAATAGACATGCCTAGTTAAATATGGCATAATTTATGGTGTACTGTTACCGGAATATAAAAATATAGTTACCAATGAGCAGGTGTTTCGACGGTCGAGTGCTGTTCTGGCCAAGTTTTCTATGAATCCATTCAAGTAACTGCAGCAAATGAAAAGAATCAACTTAGAAGATTGATTATAAGAAGCCAGACATTTATAAGATATCGAAATTAGCAATTAATCGTCTTAATTACCTTCATTCTTTCAAAGTGTGTTATGACTTTGTATGCTAAGAATAGTTTGGCATGAAAAGCTATAAATAAGAGTAATTTGTTAAGAGCGATGACATTCCAGAAATGTGCATACAGAGATAAAACATAGAGATAGTTACAAAGCATTGTTTGTTAATATATGTCAACATCCACATATGCCTATTCGATCATGTGCAGCTGAACGAGTTTGATTAATTTGATCAACGTATCTCCCAGGTGTGCCATCCACATGTTGTAATGCGTTAAAAGAATGTAAGACATATAACATTTTGTAATTTACACTCCAAACAACTTTGAAATACTTTATTACTAAAATATCAAGAGTCTATTACAAACATAATAACAAATCAATAAGGTTTGGTTAAAGAAAAGTAAAATTGTTTAAAGGAAAGAGCATGTGCAAAAGCGACCAGAGTAAACATGACTAGATTTTCTTGGAGGGGAGTAGAGAGTGATTCAAGAATATGACATTAGCAAAAAATTTCAACTAGTAGGGTCACACTTTTTTTATCACAAATAACTCAATAAAATGTCTAGTAAAACCCTATAAAATTACAATCTATTAGAAATTTTTAAATCACAATCTTTCATTGAATATTTCAGCTTAAAAAATTCAAATTGTTCGAATTAAAAATGTAAAGTTTGATTTAGATTACATTACAATTATGATTGAAAATCTTTCTCTACTGGCCAAAGGCGGCCAAAGGCCAAAGTTTAACTCAACTCAAATTCACTACTTTTGACTTAAGATATAAAAGTCTTTTCACACGGAAAGTAAGGTATACTCTCTGATCTCTACTTTTCATTATACTAATCTTGAATCTTGAATTGACTTAGCTTTGGAGTGCTAACTATGTAGATCCACTCCCGCTCAACTTTATCGTAAATTGAAACCACCAGTTCAGGATTCCGCATTCACCGATCACATCCAAATTTGATTCCAGAACAGAATAGTGGCGTTATTTATGGGAAACCAGTTCTAATTTCTGTGTTTTTCACGATTTCACGTATTCTTGCAGAGAACATCAATCAGATAGCCCCCTCAATCTGGTCAGGAGGGACTGCAAACGTTTATGGTAATCTATGTGTTTTTAGATGATTAGTCCATCCCTTTCACATTTGCTTTAGTCAAGTATTTGTACAATCATCTTTCCTTTCATTATTTATGCTTGCTAATTAGGTTTAATGACTATTAAGAAATGTAACATACTCCATTAACGATTTGTAACAGATTTTATTAACGATTTGTAACAAATTCATGATCGTTGATTGCCTCTTTGGGTATCGTAACGAAAACACGCTATCAGATGCGGCTTCCTAGAGTCCGATATGGGGAGTCCATCCCGACAAAGAATAAACCCGGAATATACACGGGTTATGACACCGCCATTGCGCCATTCATAAATTGTTGTGTGCAACCCGACCTTATCCGAGCTATGTATTAAAATTTTGGGATGTACATAAATCCGCAAAGCACGGAGCCTGTAAGGATGAAGTGTTTTGAGTTTATTCCATATCACATAAACTTGATATAAACGTATTTTAATAAAATATTTTAATCTTAACTCTTCATTTAAATTCAATGGTGAATAACAAATATATTTTTTATTCTCATATTTATCATAATTTACTATAAAAACATTAAATATGTATGGTAGTTAACTCTATGAGATATTGTGAGTTTGAGAGAGCATCGAAAATAACAAGGAACTCAAGATGCAAAATCTATAAAAGACTTAGACACCATACATTAGGTATATGTGTCATCTATCTTACATATCCAATATCTCCTTCTTTCATACAAACTCTAACCATGATATTATTTATTGAAGAATTCAAAAGAAGAAATGGACTAAATCTTCAAGACCTCATCACACTAGATATCAACCAAATTCTTAAAATATTAAAAATATGAATCACCTCCTTTTAGATAGGTAACATTTTATTTATTTTTAGTTGATGTGAGATTGACTATTGATACTTAAATTTCAAAGTAGGAGTCATTCACCTCATTAGATTTATTTTAAACTAAAATCACACTTCTCCACCAAATGGAACCATTAATCTAGTATCACTTGTTGAAAAGTTTGAAGAAGCTATGCAAGCAATCACGAGCTAAACGTCAAATACTCCTTAAAAACCACTAACACCAAATTTTAATCCAAAATATGAAGACATAAGTATTAATCAGCTCTGATTCATTCTCACCCATGTAAAAACTTCGTCAACATGACATTTAATTCCATTGAACAATTTGATGTGAGTACAAACATATATGCCTAATATAGCATTGCACTGTAGAGTAGAATAATTCCAAGACGAACATACAAAAAAGCCAGTGCTATCATCTTTTAAATCACAATAACGCCAATATTGAAAACTTAATAACTTGCACATTATAACCTATTTGTGGCCATGAATACAGTGGCGGAACTGGGGGACGTGGGAAGGCCACGGCCGGCATTGGCTAATATGCATAAGGATTTTCCTTATGCACCATGCATAAGTCAATCTAAGCCATTGGATCATATTTTTAATCTAATATTGAGTATTGAGTATTGACTATTGAGTAATGAGTATTGACTATTGAGTAATGAGTATTGACTATTGAGTAATAATTATAATTTGATCTAATGATCCAATGGTCAATAATTCTCTATGCACGGTGCATAGATTTTTATCTATGCACCGTAACTGCACCACCCCTCAACTTTTTATTTTTTTTAATTCATATATATTAAATTACTAAAATATTTTTATATTAAATTAAAATTAATTTTTATTTTTTTTCTTAATCATAGGTTAAAATACATATATCGTAAAAAGTTTCTACTTTTTCTTTCTTTCTTATATGTATTTGCTACTGACACTAGAATTGGAACAAATTAAAGTGATTGGCATATATCAGGTAAAAAACTTTATTCATTCTTCTTTTATAAAAAGTAACAAATTAAAGTGAGTGCTTGATTTGTGTTTTTGTGATTTTTAGGGTTCTTCTTTCTTAATGTGTTAAATTAGATGAACAACACATTAAATCATTAATCAATAATATTTTATATGAGATTTATTAAGCCAATTCATAACACCGTAATTTACAAATATAGTTATACACTGTAAAGGTTTATTTAATCATTGTTGCTGCTAATTTCTAATAGTGAAGTTACCGGTATTTGAAAACGGATTAAAATTGATTATTTAAGTTTATTAATTTTTCTCTTTTAATTTCTATGTTCTCTAAATTGATTTTTGGATCTGATATGATATTATAGAAAAAGTAAAGATGAATAATAAGAAAATTGATTTTTTTTCAAAAGGAAAGCATGTGAAATTGAAAGAGAAGAGAGAGATGAAGAAATTATAATCCCGACATCCGAATCTGAAACGGTTCTTAAGAATCCAACAATTGAAGAGCATCATGGTTTTGAAAATTATTTTGTACGCGATCTTGGAAAGCGTCATCCGGTTTGGCAATATCCACCAAATCAAGTGGAAGCAATACGAAGAGCTTATCTAAAATGGGGTCTATATCAAATTCATTTAGAAAACTATCCTTGAAACGAGCTAGAGAGACTCGTTGGGGATCACATTATGATTCTATTTCTAGCTTGATAAACATGTATGAAGCAACTTGTTCAGTTTTAAAAAAAGTTGCAAAAGATAGAGGAAGTTATGCTACACGCGAGAATGCATATAGTTGTTACAATTACTTGAAAGCATTTGATTTTATATTTATTTTGCACTTGATGAAAGAACTCATAGAAATAACAAATATGTTTTGTCAAGCCTTAAAAAAAATCAAGATGTATTTAATGCTATGAACTTGATTGGATAATCAGTAATTTGATGCCAAGCATCCATATTTGGTTGTTTTGCTAAGAATTAAAACATGTGGTTTAGTTCATTTTAGCCTTTATGATGTATCGAATGGTTTAAGTAAAGAGAAGAAAATATTCTCATAATAAAATATTTCTTTTTCTAATTTCTTTTTATATGAGATTAATTTGAAGAGTTTAAAATCACTTCACAATATCATCCAATTATAATACATCATTTTGATATACAAGCTTGAAATTAAAATTAACAAATTATAATTTAATAATTTTAATAATTTTTTTCTTTTCTTATGTATCAAAATGATTAAAGCTATGTTTGGTATAGCTCCTTTGTATCTTGCTGTGATTTTTCACTGTGATTCTGAAGTTTTTGACGTCCATTCAAACATACTATAATTCTAATCGAAAGTATATTGCAATTAGTGTCTTTCTGAATCATTCAAGGAACTGAAAAAAAAATGTAACCTTTATTTTTTAAATATAGATATGTGTACATTTTGTAACACATTATTAATTTTTTTTAACCATTATCTTAGTATGTGTTTGATTCTGTTGAGAAAAAATTGACTTTGAGAGAATAAATTTAATAAAAATTGACTTTAATATAAAGTGATTTATGTTTGGATATGGGCTTGTTTGTTTCAGCTTTATAAAAATTGATTTTTTTCTTTGTATTTTTAAAAATAAATTTTACATCGTATTTCAAAATATTACAAATTTTTTTATATTCGCCTTTTTAAAAATGAAACACTAATTTTGACATCCTATAATATAAGCATACATTATGGAAGACTAAAACATAGTCAAATTTTCAATTTTTTCAAAAAATTATTTCAAAAATGATTTTTATGAAAATTTAATTAAAATAATTTCAAAATTAAATGAATATTTGAAATTTTGTTATCCAATTTTTTTTATAAATAGAAGAAATACTTAAAATCACATTTTAAGAATAATTATTCAAATCGGATTTTCATTTGAAGCTTTTATAAAAAAAATTGTAAATATTTTTTAACACAAAATTATGTAACACTATAAAAATTATTTTAAAAAAAAGCCAAAAACAAACTAGCTCATATTCACAGCAAAAGTGATTTGTATTAAAAATGTTGATTGAATATTTTTATCAAAATTACTTTTGAATGTCTAAATGATACAAATGGCAAAAAAAAAATGATAAAAATGGCAACAAAAAAATGACAACAAAAAAATGACGAGAGATATTGATGTTGTTAAATTTAAAGGAAAAAAAGAAACAGAAAGGAGAATTTATTTTTAAAATTGATTTCAAGAAGTTAGAAATTGTAGCTTTATAAAAATTCAATTCTAAATAAGAAAAAAACACGGTAGTAAAATACCAAATATGTTGGAATTTATTTTGAAGGACCATAGTTAATTTTTTTGAAGAGTTTTACCGAGTGACAATTTTTTATTAAAAAAAAGGAAATGCTAACCAGTGTTTTGTGCCACTTTTTAAGTGATTGAAGTGATAAATTTTTTAAAAATGCATGTAATCAATGCATTGAAAATTGAAATGCTGATTTTTATAAAGAATAATGTATTTATTTAGTATGTTTAAAGAGTGCCCCGAAGGCTGCTAAAGAAAAAAAAAACAGTAGAAGAGATAAAGAGAAATAGGTTAATTACTAGCAATAGTCTAATGGTTAGCTAAGTGGACATTTTATGCGGGTATTTGACCATCCCAATTTCGAGCTTGTGTTTTGAATCTAATTTGCTAAGATCTCAATGTGATTGAATGAAATGACTATATCCGTTCATGAATCCTAAACAGAGAAAAAAAACTCCCAAAATACAAAATCATGTTCATTTGTAATATTAAAACCAAAGATATGAAGGTGTAGCTAATGGGGAGAGGGAGAACATAACTCTAACTTAAAAGACTGCATCCAAAGATGATCTTAGAGCAAATACCCAAATGAGGTGAATCACTGTTACTAAATTGTTACAGTTCTAAAAGCTTGGAAGATGTGATTTTGCATGAACTTGAAAGATTGGATTATAAGATTCTAGGGCCAAAGTAGATCTCCCTGAGTCTGTTGTTATGAGCTGTGATCTGTGTTAATTTCTTCTCGTATTTGATTTTTTTTTTTTTCAAGTTATAAGTTGAAACGCTACATCCAATTCTATAGTAGTAAATGCATATAACTTATCTTTAAGCTTAAATGATAGTAACATAAATTACTTCTAAAACATTCATCAATTTTTTTGAATAAGTTCAATAAACATCTCTGGAACTCTTTCGATCCAAAATAAAACTCTGAATCTTTAACGTGTACACATAGTGAAAATTTTTAGAGATATCAGATAGAAGATGGAATATTCCGTGACAGATCAGCATCCAGAACACCAATTTTCTTAGACATTGTACCATAAACAAATATCAAACTGAGAGATACGTGAAGTTCTAAGTTTTTCTTTGGCATCAAATGGAACAGTGCAAACAATAGGCAGGAAGAGGGGCGTACGAGACAGACAGCAACGAGCCAATGAGATAGATGAGACCAGAACATCAACATCAGTAATCACATTCCAAACTTGCAGACTAGGACTAGTGACAATAAAACCAGACAAGATCCACCTTAAAATATTTGGAGGAAGGCTATCTTTGGAAAGAGCGAGAGGAATTTTTGTTTTTGAAATCTTGAGATCCGGCCTAGCGACGGACTAATCCAAGGGGACCAATCCCACCGTCCACTTGTGGGGACCTTGTTTAAATACAGAACTTGTTCTGTATGGACTGACCCAATACATGAATTGTTTGTACCCAACGGAATTCGAACCTGGGGTCTTGAGAGGAGCACACTCTCAAGACCCAAGCCTCAACCACTAGGTCAACCCGTGGGGTTAGAGCAAGAGGAAGTTACAACATTCTCAATGGATCAGGAAGAAAAAAAGTCATAGAATTGCTAACAGAATGTCTTAGACAAGTCAATCACAATAATATTAAATTTCACCCAACAGTTTGTAGAAAATTCCTAGAGTTCTATCATCATTTGATTCCAACTGAATATGCACTTTGGCTTATTTTAAGGATACTCTATTCAGAATCAGATAACATCCAAAATCCGCGGACCAATATAATATCAACTCCAACTATATTTCTACTAGAATACAAATAGCTGATAAGAGTTTGTAGGTCCTAGTATCAAAAGAAGAAAGGCACTAACTGAACTCATTTAGAATTATAATAGTCAAATAGAAAATTCCAGAGAACAAGAGGTCGGTTTCTTGGTCAGCAGCCAAAAACAAAACATATCAAGCAATTGGAAGCTCACCACAGTCACTGATAACCACCTTCTTCCTTGGACGATCACCACGATCTGTCTCTTGCGATTCAATCAACCTAACAATGTCCATGCCTTCCAAAACTTGGCCAAATACAACATGTTTCTGATCAAGCCATTGCGTCTGCCAATTACGTATATTATATCAAAATCAAGCATCGCATATTTTAGCAGCGGATATAAATTGAAAGTAAAAGAGGTTGAAAATGAATGTTGTGGAGTACCTTGACAGTGCATATGAAAAACTGACTCCCATTGGTGTTGGGACCTGCATTTGCCATACTAACCGTTCCGGGTCCAGTATGAGAGAGTTTAAAATTCTCATCTTTGAATGTGCGACCATATATACTCTTGCCACCGGTTCCATTTCCTTTGTCGAAATCTCCTCCTTGAATCATGAATTCTTTGATGACGCGATGAAAGGTGGAATTCTTGTAGCCAAAGCCCTTCTCGCCGGTGCAAAGGGCACGGAAGTTCTCGGTTGTCTGGGGGACATCGTCGCCGAAGAGTCCGATGACAATCTTACCGACGAGTTTTCCAACTGGATTTCCAATACTGATGTCAAAGAATACTTTGTGAGTCACTTTTGATTGTACGATAACTTCCTCTGAGTCGGAATTACCAGCAGCCGCCCTCACTTTGAGTCTGGCAGCAGCAGCAGACGCAGGAAGAATGCTAGTGGTACGTAATTTCAATCCCAGAGGTCGGTGAATGGGGATATTTCTAGGGTTAGGGTTGAGTGCTGTGACTGCTAGGGTTCTAGTATCTGCAACATTTGACTAAGCACCCAAAACAAAAACAATAAAATGAATGAATTGAATTGAAGGAAACCAAACCTATGTAGAAGAAGAAGAAAGAATTACCAGTGAGAAGAGTGGGGGTGATATAACATTGAATGCAGCAGCAGCAGCCATCGGAAGGAACGGGGCGCGCGTGTTATAACTTACCAAGGCTATCTATTAATCTATCTCAGTATCGGTTATTAAACTCAAACCCTGCATATGCCTCTCTTTCCATCCTGTGGATTCACGTCTAAATTACTATAATGTCCTCCTATAACCCGCTAAATGTATGTATATAAAGGATATATCTAAATACTTATTGTAAATTGGGATATGTCTTAAAATTTTAGTTCTGGTATATTTTTGAGCTTCTTAAGATTTTAGTAATTGTAAAAATTGTATAAGGTAGAAATTCTAATGAATGTCTAAAAATATTTTGAGAATCAATAGATCGCTTTAAATGTGTTGAATGTACTAGAAATATCTTGATAGAAAAGTGAAAGTAGGAGTGACAAACAACATGTCCTTCTCATTTAGATTTCTTGCGTAAGAGTTTGAAAAAATAAAATACGGTGGGGCGGATGAAACGGGCACATTAGAAAGTTGGTATCTAAACCCTTGATCTGCCCTACACTAAAATGCAGATAAAACAGACATGTTCCACTGATCAAATCAATTTTATCACCTCTAAGAATGTTCTGTGATAAAGAGCTAGAACACTATGGTACATCAAGAATTCCTTCCTGATCATGGCCACTTAGAGAAGGAATTGGATCACTTATGTGAGAGTTGAGATTCTCTCCATTTCTTTAAAGAAATAGAGAGCGTCATTACTAAAGTTTGAGAGTATAAAACATTTATATTATTGAAAAACGTGACATATTTTTCATATTTTGATTTTTATATATGAAAACATTAGTAATGGCATTCTCCATTTCTTTGAAGAAATGGAGAGGATCTCAATTCTTTATGTGAAAGAGTAAAGAGAAATCCATATACTTGATTTATAACCTCCTCAAACTGCATCAACCCTTCATTTTTTAAATATTTTCAAATTCGATGAGGTTTAAAATTTAGGCAAATTGAAAAAGGAAAACCTCTATTAAATATTCAGATTTTGAAATCCAAATAGATTTTTAATTTTAATTTTACATATATTTGAGATTTTGCGAAGTTGTGATGCCTTAGTGAGACACATCTAAATTTTAATATTTGTTATTGTATATTTGATGTGTATGGATTTCAAAATCTAAATTTTAGAATACTTTGAGAATTTTACCAAAGTGTATAAGGCATGAGATGAGAGGTAATGATTCACCCTCCTATAAATTCACTCATAGGGAGAATTTGAAGTATGAGTTATCCTAGGTTTTTTAATTGAAACAATCCCCCCTCACATCAAGTATTCTTACTTTGGGAATTAAATACAACGCGGCACTCGTCATTTCTTTTGATTTTTGCTCCATCTAAGAAGACGCCTTACAAGCTCTCTTGCCACTAACTTGTTGAAAAATTTATATTCACATGCTATTTCAGCTAACTTGTTAGCCTCGTGATTGAATTATTTTGGAAATATATGTTAATATCAGGCGTTTTCAAATTTCTTCAACAACTTTTTTGCTACAAGACAATATTTAGATAGAACATAAGTTACACATTTGTATTTTAGAAATAAATGTTACATGAAAATTTGTGAAGAATGACTTTTAATTAACATGGATTACCTCTATGTCAAGAATGACTTTTAATTAAGGATTAAAGTTTCATATTTTTCTTCATTATTCAAACATTTATATTTCAATTCTACCATGCATCTAGTGAGATTTCCATTCGAGGAAATAATCAATATTCTCATTCCAACACTTCTTTTGGTGTTAAGATACATCAAAATACAAATGTCACGCCTTTAAACCTATGAAATTCATTGGTTCAACTTTAAGGCATGGATGATCTACCATAGAATCAACAATGGCTTGTCTTTTGACAACTTCCAATAGGTCATATATTGTAATATGCTCATCATCCTCGAGCTGCCTTATGCTCATCAGCCCATCCAATGCGGAAAAACAGTCACTGGCGTACGCTTGCAAAATGTCGTAGGCTCAAGCTCAAGCATCATAAAACAACAGTTGACGCCTCCGGTACAAGTTTAATAGACAAGGATATACATTGTTGCTTATATTATTACATATATTCCTTATCATAGACAATGTTTATGAAACAACAATCAAATGAAGTTCATTCTAGTTGGTAATTTTATGCCTGCCCTTTTCAGAAGTTCAGCTGAAGCCTGTTTTGCTTTCAAAATAACTTCTTCCTGTCATGGACAATCAAATTAAAGTCAAAATGAACACAGTGGGGAAAATATTGCTTAGTTGGTAGCAAGGAACGTAAAACCAGTTTGAAAGATATATTCCTAAATTTAGGGTTTCACGCCTCTCCTAAGTAGTTCAATTAAATACCTCATCCACGTTGACAATCTTTTTGTCCTTCATTATCCACAGACCATTGCACATAACAGAAACCACATTTTCTGTTCGCATGCAATAAACCATGTTGGAGATGCTGCATATTAATTAAACAATATATAAGGTTTAAACAATTTGGGATGACATGATGACGATAAAAAAGTTGTATTCAGCAAGTTAAGATTGCAAGAGGATATAGAACTTCTGTCTTGTAGTCACACGATTGCTTTATATAATGCTTGGGGAAGCCTAACCGTTATAGATTATCAATATCACCCTAGAAGAATATTCAATAGCCATCTCATTCAAAAATAGTTCATCCAATGTAAGTAATTGAAAAGGCTATTTATTTGACAAGGAGATGGTTCTTACCAGTCATGAACAGGAACCATAGACCAAGTGGAAGGATTGACAACAACAATGTCAGCCTAACAAAGGACAAGGACAGACACTGTCAACTTCTTTTGGTAGAAAAAAATGCTGAATATTATTATTAAAATCATGTATATGGTTCTTTTAAAATATTCTTTACAAAAAACACTCTGATGCCAAAGTCAATCTCAGTATAATATGATAATAGGGTATGAGGGAGAGCTAAAATAGGATAAGGCCCCCTTATATATAAAGTGAATGGGCTTATGTAACTGTCATGGGGCTTATGTCTTGGGCCATATGGGAAGTGAGGCCATGTATTCAAACTTCTTACCACTCGGTCAGTCAGCCGAAACATACTGCAGAGTTCCGGATACAGGTTGAAGGTTTAGCAACTCAGTTTGCAGTGCCAAGTTTTTGACATTTGAAGATAATGTAGCTGGAGTGCTGCATTTTTGTTATTTTTATATGCTACACTAGTGTCTTTTCGTGTCTGCTTGTCACAAGCCAGTCAGTCATCTTGATGTGCATATATTTTGTGGAGCTTCTCTCCTCTTTCCATCGTATACATTATTCAGGTCTTTTGCATGTTGCAGTGATGTGCAGCGTAGTACAAAAAGTACACAAGGTGGTGTTAGAGTCTATCCAAGATAGTAGGGTCACCTGCTATCAGGCCACTGCTATCGAATCACTCAGGTCATGCTCTAGATGCCCAATGGTGAATGGGTCAGAGGGTGTTAAGAGTCTCACATTAGATGAGATAAGGCATGAAGACGAGTTTATAAGTATAGAACTCTTTACTTAAAAGCTGGTTTTCAATGGTTGAGTTAGGCCCAACAAATTCTAATAGCCAACTATCAAATTGAATGTTATAGGTTTTACACAAAATTGAATGTTCAACTAAAAGGTGTTCTATCAGTAAGTTCTTGTTAAATGAGAAGGTGAAAACCATAATAATCATAATAAAACCATATATAATTGGAACCAGTACCAACCTTTTTCCCAACCTCAAGAGAACCTAGTTCATCATCCCATTTTACTGACTTTGCACCATTAACTGTGACCATTTTAAGAATAGTTTCGGCAGACAGTGCTGTAGGATCTGTAGTTCCATTGGCAAAAACTTCCCGTCCTTTGTTAATTAGAGATGCTAGGTACATTTCATCCACTGCAAATATGATGTATTAATGAAAGTTCCCATTCAGTAAACTGTATCTAGCATTTTCCATCCCATGAATGAGACTCCCACTACTATATGCATGTTGATTGTTTCCACGGTATATTTATAAGTGTATTGAAAATAGCAAATTATTCACATTGTGTATACATGACACTAATGAGAAGTACGAAGGAAAAATAGAAAAATAAACAAGAATTGTAAAAGTAGAAAGTTGAGAATAACCAATGCTCATGCGATTGTTTGATGGAGCCCCATCCGTTCCCAAGGAGACACATATGCCAGCAGCAAGCATCTCCCTTACAGGTGCAAATCCAAGCATTCTCATAGCAGCAGCTGGACAGTGAGATACTTTGACCCCTGCCCTTGAAAGAAGAGATATCTGAAAATTTAGCATTTCGAGGTTGTCACATTTAAGAGGTGAATGAAAGGATCATTTCAAGTAAAGTCTGTTGTTGGATCCACAAAGTCCATATCAGCAAATACTTACAAACAATTAATGATGTTAGTTTGCATACCACCATCACCATTTATTTATCATCAATAAGAAAAATCAGAAATTGGAAAGACGAATATGCAAAATGTTACCTCATTATCATCCACCCAAACTGAGTGAGCTGCTAACAGATTATTTTGAAGGAAGTGTATCTTGTCCAAGTATGTAACAGTTCCATGATTAACTTTGTGAACATCCACAACTAGTTCATTCTCATACGGTATCTCTGCAACATGCTGACAATTATGCAAATTCTACTCAATATGTTTTAAATATAAAATTGAAAAATTACAAAAGCCAAAGATGAGTTGCCAAATACCTATGAAGCACAGATACCAGAAATACCATACTCAGACATACACATGTCTACACTGATAATAATTTGAAAAATAAATAAATGAACCAAAATAAATAAATGAACCGTAAGCACAATTGTGCTGCATAGATACATACCATGTGTATTCCGGTGTTGAGTTGTGCAGCAGCATCTCTTGTTTGAAGAAGCAAGTTGTGTGTAGAATTCATGATTTGTCTAATTCCAAACCAGATTCTAATGCGACCTTGAGCTGTATTATTGTACTTGTGATAATTATCCTTTTGAGATTGAATACAATCCTGAGTAGTACGAGCAGCCCAAGAAGAAGGCAAACCATGACCAGAATCCATAGTTGACTGAGTCAAACAAGCACGCAAACCAAGCAACTCAACAGCTTTAACCATTCCAGAAACATGTTGACCACCAGCTTCAGCAAAACAGGTAACACCGGAGTGAATGAGTTCGATACCACATAGTAAAGTAGAGAGATAGGAATCGTTTTCGGTCATGGCGGATTCGTATGGCCAAATGCGGTGGTGAAGCCATGTGACTAAGTCAACGTCATCGGCGATGCCTCTGGCGAGTTGTTGGGAAGTGTGGACGTGTGTGTTGATGAGTCCGGGGAGGATGATGTGGCCGGTGAGGTCGATGAGGTGGTCGGCGAGATGAGAGAAGTCGGAGAGAATCTGTTGGGAGTGTCCGATTGCTTTGATTCGATCGAGATGAATAACGATGGCACCGTCTTTGAAAACTCGTTGATCAGCGTCCATGGTTACGATAACACAACCGTAAATTACAGTCATCACTTTCTCTTTCTCCATCTTCTTCCTCACTCCCTCCAGGCTCCTCCTGTTTCTGTCTAATTCTTTTTTAAATAAAAAACAAATATTAGTAGAGACCACTGACTGTTTTGGAATAAAACAATTATGATGGAGGGACCATTAATGTAGTATAGTAGTAGAAGATGGACTAGATTGTAACCCTTATATAGATGCACTGGATTCTAATCTTGATATAGATATGAGACTAGGTTTTAATATAATACTAGTACATGGGACAACAATGTAATGGTGATGCAAGTGAAGACAATATTTTAGAGGTTTGTTTTCAAGACCCGAGAGACGATTTTCATTTTGACCACAATTTTGTAGATGAAGAAGCAATGATAAGGGATAAAATAAAGGAAATGATGGGAAAAGAAAAGGAAATGTTTGGTTGGAAGACCATCTAAAAAAACAAACTCCCGCCGAATGAACTAGTATTGCAGAAGGATAAGTGACTCTAAATGATAATGCAAAAAAAAGCTTCTTGAGAACTTATTTTTGGTTGTTTCAGATATTTTGTGTGGGACCATTTGTTACCTTGCATTTAAACAACATTTAAGTAATTTAAATTAATTTTACTTATGCTCAGGTCCAGATAGGCTAACTAGGCATTGGTTTAGGGCCTCAAAAAATTTCTTTTTATTAGCTATTATACTTGATATTTTGTTTAAAAATAATTAATAACATTCAATTTCCATTACTATTACTACTAATTTGTTCCTTTACATTGATGTAATTAACTGCATTTTATTATGAGCCCGACTGTTAAGGTCATGTGAATATGGAGAAATAACAAGTGAACCCGACTGTTAAGGTCGTGTGAATATGGAGAAATAACAAGTGAAGTCATTGTGTTGCTATTTATCTACAAAATGTTTTCTTGTTTATTTACTCATATTATTATATTATTGATTAATTTGTATAAATTCTCACCATCAATTCACAATAAATATGTATGTGCCCCCAATTTTCTTTTGGATAGAAAGAAAAAAGCATAGCAGAAAAACAATTAGATTTTAGTTATTTGTATAATTTTCTCCAAAACGTGATTATTTGCATAATTTTTTTTAATACATAGTTATTTAAAAAAAAAAAACGCAAACAACCATCTAATATTTTAAAACTACTTTATCTGAGCATGATTTGATTTAGATTTTTATTTTAAAAGCCAAAAACAAGAAACTCACAAGACTTAGTTGTATTGAAAACGAGTTTGTATTTGCTATAATGCAACTTAAAACAGCAGTATGTTAACTACAATTTTTCTGTTTTAGAAGCACTTGCAAGCTTGGAAAGACAAATATTAGGTAAAAATAAATAGGTCGGCGAGCTTGAATTTTGCTGCATTGAACACATGAAATTCATACAATACAATTGCAGGAGGTACCTTTGTCCTTCATTACATGACTTTTATTTCCTGGCATAGCCAAATGTCTTATTTCTATGTCATCGAATACCTATTGAGCAATTAGAGCTTAGAATAAACTGGCTTCCGTTTCTGCTTCGCTGCCGCAACTGCTTCAATTAAATCACTGGAAAACAATCTTGCAGAATTTAAAGTTGCTACAAAATCCAACCCTTGATCCACAGTCAAGTCCCTACTTTTAAGCAACACAGTCTTTGTTCCAACAACTGCCAGTGGTGACTTGCTAGCAATACCTGTGTAATGATTAATAATAAGTCACAAGAATATTCAATTATCTAATTAACACTATTGAGTAACAAAAAGAAACCAACCCTGAGCAAGTTCCCTAACACCTTCATCCAGTTCATGTTGCGAACGAAAAACTCGAGAAACCAGACCCAACTCTTTCGCCTCCGAACCGGAAAACCTTCTCGCAGTCAAAGCCAACTCCATCGCGTTGCCGAAACCAACAATACTCGGCAGTCTTTGAAGCGATCCCAGATCAGCCGCCAAAGCCAAATCCACCTCTTTCACTGAGAAAAACGCATCCTCTGTACAAACCCTTATGTCACACGCGGTTATGATATCGATTCCACCGCCGATGCAACCTCCGTGAATACTTGCAATCACAGGTTTACGGCATCGTTCGAGAGCAGTAATCGAATCTTGCATCGCCAGGATCTGTCGACGGAGACTCTCCCCGGACAATTCGCCGGCGGTAGAATTCAAAACGGAAAGATCGATGCCGGAGCAGAAGTGTTTGCCAGCGCCGGATAAAACGATAACGTTGACATCAGGATTGTGATCGAGTGCATAGAGGGCTTTGGGGAATTCAGAGAAGAAATCGTGCGTGAGAGCGTTGCGCTGTGCGGGGCGATTAAGGTTAAGATAGAACACACCGGATTTAGGAATTTTCTCAATAATTTCTAGGGTTTTCAATTTCTCTTCCATCGTCGTTATCGAATTCACTATGCCTGAGATTAAAAAAAGAACATTAATAATGCAGATCCACAAATCAATAACAGAAAGAAAACAAAAATAAATAAAGGTCCTACCGGGAGTCGAACCCAGGTCGCAGGATTCAAAGTCCTGAGTGCTAACCACTACACCATAGAACCGTGTTGTTGACATATATCTACATTTTTGTATTTCTAGCACTAAATACCTCAATATCTATTTGAAAACTTGTTTAAATTAAATAATACTTTCGATCAACTACATAAAATTATGTTGATGGTTGCCTTACCTACATTTAATCCAAACGTAATAAAGTTACGTATTTTTTTTTTAACCATTTCTAAAGTTTGAATAGTCTCAAACACATAAAAAATAATTATATATTTTCTAACCTTAAAAAAATTAGCTAATATATGTTCCGTTTACATGCTAAGAAATCTATAAAAAAAAGTTGTTAAAAGATTATATGTTTAAATTATTATAAATTAAAAGCTCGATATTATAGACAACGTTTTTGTATTTAATTTTTTTAACGTTCTCTAAGAGCACACGTTAACACATTTCTTAAATATAATATTTTTTATGTATGAAACGTATGCTCAATCACCATAGCTAATGCTTAAATCCCTAATCATTTTTTATGGTAATATATGAACTTGTGAACGCATTTGCTTTTGGTGAAGTGAAAAGTTGGTTGGCACTATCACCGTTGATATGTGGGTGTGTATGTTTTCGTGTGTTTGTGTGTGTGTGTGTGTGTGAGAGAGAGAGAGAGAGAGAGAGAGAGAGAGAGAGAGAGAGAGAGAGAGAGAGAGAGAGAGAGAGAGAGAGAGAGTGTGTGTGTGTGTGCGCGCGCGCGCGCGATAGATCAAGCAAGTGCCTTGAGGCTGAAGATATGTGAATAATTGATCATCTTTTAACCAAATTATTAAATCAGGTATTTTTAATAATTGATCATTCGGTGAAGGAGAGTAAATCCTCTTCCTGTTATTTCGGTTGTATGTGGTCAAACCTTGACCAAGTAGTGATAGTAGTTTATGATTAATCCTTTTAATATGTGAGATATGGTCAGTCGGTCATTGAGACCTAGGACTCTTTGGTTAAGAGGGGGAAAGTCTCACTAGTTGCTCAAAATGTGCTAAACACATCATCTCCTTTAAACTAGGGGACCAAAAAAGCTTACTCACATGTCTGCCATGTGACCTCACCAGACCTTTGATATTCATTTGGTTTAGATTATGAAATAACGATCCACAGTCCCTTAAGCATCAGTCTTGTGAGGATGAAGTGGTTTAGGAAACAAGACATAAAAGTACATGTAACACATCTTAAAGTCTTGTGATGCCCTAAAGTGCATTATCTTCTTTAGTCTGCTAAAGAAAGTCAATCTAATATTGTTCTCCCACTTACAAGTAGTCTCATCCGGTCTTAAAAGTAACTAGTTGAGCAACCGGTATCACGATTATTCATTAAACATATAACACGAAACTCAAGATGCCATGTCAAATTTAGGAAAAACAATAAGGAATGTTTTATTTCTTTCATGAAATATTTCAATAATGGGACATGTTAGATCATAAACCTTAACCCAGTTGTGATTTTACACACATTTATGAAAGGTTTCAAGTTATATTTTTTTTATTTGACTGGCTAGTAGGTCGACATCTAACTCTTTGGAAATGCTTTGAATGATAGCATTATAGTAAATAGACATGTAGGAATTTATTGCAGAAAACTAAGAGCCTACAAGAAGTTCGCTTAGACTGATCAAAATTATAGCAGGAATGATCACGGGATGGAGGGAAATTTGACCAAAGAAAGGAAATTACAACAAATACATTATACTCAGGGAGAAACCACAAAGATTCTTCTGAGATGATTACAAATCCAACCTCGTCAATCTAACTTGACAACGCGAGGTTAAGCCAAATAACATTTATAATATATCTAGGCATTCCATAAACGACTATGAAGGTTAAAAAAAGTTATCAATAAATATATCTAGGAGGGTAGTCTACAAAATTTTGTAAACAATAAGCACAATGCTATAGATAACAAAAATTCCAAACCTTGTTGTAGAAGGACCATGTCACATGAACCTTATATGAGGTCTATAAGTTTAGAATAGAGGCATGACTGAGATGAACCAAAAAAGAGAAGTTTGTTTCCTTAACCCAAAGAAATAAAACTCATATTGGGAGGATTTGCGGGAACTCCAACAATGCCTAGAAAAGGAACTTTTGGGCCTCGAAATCCATTTTCTCCCTTACATAGCTATGGAATACATTGCCTTCATCATAGTCTTTCAAAACTATTACAAATGCAACAACGTGATGCAAGACGACCCCGTGGTTTCATTTGTAGGTGTGGTAAATTACAATTTGAAGAGATGCCCAATTGACTGAGGTAGTTCAAGTGACATCGTATTCAAAGAAACATACAGATAATTGGGTTACCTAACACAATTATTAATCCTTGTGGTAAAACACTTAAAATATTCTCATGAGACATTGTTAAATCTATATTACTCATAGAAGTTATAATAAACTTTGTAGGAGACATTGACTCCAAGTCTCTACGACTACAGACCAAGTAGTTAGTTATAGAAGGAACATTGACTTACATCATCCTTATCGAACGACTGATATTGAATGCACTTAAAGCTATTATAAAACCTACATATGAAAATTAAGTTCCCATTAGATAACATGAAGATCTCCGGCATACGTGTATATAGGAAAATGGTGAAGTAATGTTATGGCAATAACTTAAAGAAGCACTGTGAAAACCCCAACCAAGACAACAAGTCCATTAGTATATAGGAATACAAGGAAGAGTGAATATTCACATAGTTGGACTCAAAGGAATAAAAAAAGTGAAAGATTATTCCTATGCAAAAATTGAAATAGGTTGAGACCGTAGGCAATAGGAAAATCATCTAAATGAGCCCCTAGTTTCATTTGAGGAGGAAGTTACCCTAGTATAGCCTATAAGGGACAACAACTCAGACTTGTTTGCATGGAGCCTAAGTGACTTACTTAACATGGATTAAATGTGGTTCCTTACCATATATCAATTAACCACGCCATTAGACTTATGGTACAAAAGAAAGAAAGTCGACACGAGAGAAGCGAAATATAGTTTGAGGATAAACATAGAATTTGGCTAACACGACTTTCATTTTCAATATTAGCTATCTAAATGGCTAACTAATGCAATGATGGTCAAAAAGGAAAATATCAATTGGAGGATATTCCCATAATACTCATTTATGAATAAGGATTTCCTTAAAGACCCCTCACATTGCTAAACATACACATGCTAGTAAACGGGACTTCGGGTTGCAAGACACGTTTTTGGGATGCCTACTCGGACTATAACCAAATCACGATGAACTTTATAGATTTCTAAAAAAATATTCATGACTGATGTGCCAAAATATTATTATCAAGTTGCACCCTTCACACTTGTCATACCCCAAATTTGTCCTACCCCTTAACTTTTATCTGGCTTAGGTTTTGCATTTCATCTGTATACTCTCCATTAGGTCATCTAATACAACATGCATCATTCATCAAATAAAACATTTAAAAATACGGCATCAAGGGTCATGAAGCAAGCTGAAATTTCACCTAGGTCTTGGCACAAGGCAACCATTGTTCGAGTTTTGTTTCTTCTATCATAAGATATGGGATTAATGGTTAGTTTGAAGATTGAAGGGCAAGATCTGCTGATATTAAGCATTGAGAGAAGTAAAAGAATAATTGATCATTTAAATTTGGAAAAAGAAGGAAAACTAAAGATGATCTCATTAGGCATAAGTTGACTTTTCATCAACAAGTCAACCTTGAGATGTTGACTTTCGTTGACCGAGTCATGTTGACTTCCACATGCAAGATGGACTATGACCGCTTTATTCTGAAATGCATTAGGATCATATTGAATATCGAATACTGAAGCATGAAAAGTTCAAATTTAGAAAAGTATGGGAATTCACTCAAAGAGGGAAAGTTTTGTTCATTACAACTTCGATCATTCCCATTACATCAAATTCCTAAATTCTAAAATTTCTAAACCTATGTCCTTCTTTGATCCTAAAACTTCATGTCGATCTTCTTCCGAACTTTGCCAAAGCATCGCTCACGAATTGCTTCCATGAACTTACAGCCAGCCTTGTGAAAGCATTATAAGCACCTGCATTTTGAAACCAAAAGCAATCCACATCAGTACATAATAATTTAGCCAACCAATGCTGCAGCCAAATAAATCACAAATTCACTACAAAACCTACATTTAAACCATACACTAAAACCAAAACAGACCTGCATATACATAAAAGCATACAATTCACATCAGTTCAAATTCAAGACCAAGCCATGCACAGTTTGTATTCAAATCATTCGTGTTCACAAAATTCATTTTCAGTCGTACATTCAATACTCAAAACAGATGCGACATTCCGGACAGCTCAATGGGTTTCACGATCAGTTCTATGTCAGGGCTGAACATCAATGCATAAATATCGTCTCAGACACACAGTGTACGGCATATAATTCAAAAAGGCGTTGTGATGCGAGTTCAAGGATTCCAAGTGTGCAATAAGACTCCAGGATGACATCATATTTCAAGAGGCATATGTAAAAATCAGAAAATCGATATACAAATGCTCCGATTCAGTCCTAGAATGTGCACTCGGTTCAATAGAAAAAACAGTCGGCAATAAAAGCTCACAATTAGCAGCAGCATATACTAACATCCTAACAGTTTTCATGATTGTGTTACTAACAGTCTTTTAACAAGTAATATACTAACCATTAACAGGTTTTAAGTTTAGTGTTAACAACTCCTAACTAGTCCCTAACCAATTAACATTCAAATAGCAAAATAACCAAACCTCCAAACTGACTCAAACTACCAAGCAATAGTCCTTAACAGAAGTTACTAACCAATGCCCCGTAACAGAATTCCTAACTGTCCTCTAACAACCATAACAGAATCCTAACAAACCTAACCGAATCCAGCTAACCTCCAGCTCATCATAACAGACTAACAGAATCTAACAGAGGAGATAACAGAAAAAGAGAAGAATCAAAGGGAGGGAACCTGATATATAGCAGCATCATTCACACTTCAAAGCCTCTGGATTCATTATCCATGAAATCCATCTTCATTCTCTCTCATCATCATTCATCTTCCATTCACCACCTTCATCTTCCTCTACTTCACATATCACCTCCATTTTCATTCAATTACCTTGAATCTTCATCCACTTCTCTTCACGATTTCCCTAGAAAATCCACAAAAAGCTTCGCGCCAATCTTCACCTCATCCTCTCATCTTCATCCAATTACCTTGAATCTGAAAGAACTTCAATCATCACCATCTCGTCAAGGAAACCTGCAGAAACCAAAGAAGCGCAGCAAGAACATCAACAAGCAAAAACTCCTCAAATCCTCTATGCTATCGTTCGGCATCTCATTCACTATCCATTTCGCTCGCAACAATATCGCATAACAAAAGGAAAAGGAAACTCACCCCTACCAAATTTGTAACCAAACTTCAGAGGCAAGAACGTCTTCATCATCATCGATCCATTCTTCAATCACCACCAGAAGCACTCGCCGTCATCATACCGACAACGATTCGGAACAGAGTCGGAGAGAGATTGAGAGAGCAAGCGAAAGGCATCGGAGCTATGAGATTGAGACGTCGGAGAAGATGAGAGAGCCACGGGATTGAGCGGAAAGAGATCGAGAGAGTTTGAGAACTGAAACAGAGACGAGAGATTTGCGCAATGAGAAAGCTGAGATTCCGCCGCCGTGAAGCTTTCACCGGCGCGATGATTTGATCGGAGAGAAAGAGCCACCGCCGCCGTTGAGTTCGTGGGAGAGAGGAAGACGAGTTGAGAGAAGCTCAGAGGTCACAACTTTCTTAACCCTATTTCCCCTTTTGATTTCAATTAACGTTTTTAGATTAATTAAAACTTTTTCTAATTATCATTAATTGCGTTAATTGAGGTTATTAGAATTAATTTAACATAAAGTCTGGATAATCTGATTTCATAAAGTGGATTTAGTATAAGGTTTCAATTGGATTAATGGGGATAAAATCTAAATAATGCATTTGGATCAAGACAATTCTCAGCGGGCCTTCTCACAAGAATTTCAGGATCACACCCTGACTAGGCCCATCACACCACGTTTTTCTTTGGCTGGCTGAACAAACAAAAAAACCTCCTTGGGCCAACTCCGATTGGGCCTTACGCCCATGCTGCTATATGCACCAGAAACTTCAGTTTGCACCCCCCCGTTTCTATTTTTTAATCACTAGAATTTTAGGTTTAGTTAGATTTTTTCCTATTTTCTTTTAGTAATTAAAAAGCTAATTTTTTTTTCTATTGTTTTTAGACTTTTAATCAATTTTTGACATAAAAAATGTTCATAAAAATACTAGTTCTAGGCTTATTGTTTTAGTCTCTTTTTCTTTAGTTTAGAGTTCATTTCTCTTTTATAAAAAAGGTCATAAAAAATAATAGTATTTTAATGTGATTTTGTATCAATGCTTGAATTGTTTTGTGTTAGTTCCATGTTATTTTTGTATGATGCTTGTGCGATTTTATTGCTTGTACTTTGGCCATATTTTTGGCCTATTTTAGACTCCATTAGACATAAATAGGAATTAGACAACTTAGACTAGAATTTAGAAATAGTTCCCTTCTTTCATTCTTTTCTTTTCAACTTTTAAAATACTTAATAAAAATCGATGAAGATCATACCGTTGCTTTATTTCATAGTAGGAAAGAAATGATTGGGGCGTAGGCCCCGATGTATGTTCTTTCCTACTTAGCGGAGAAGAAATGATTGAGGTGTGAAGCCTCGATGTATTTCTTAACCGTTGTTTAGAGAAACGATCGTGGTGTAGGCCTCGATGTGCATTCTCTAAATATTCACAAAAAAAAACTCTTTTTGTATCTCCTTTACTTAGCGGAGAAGAAATGATTGAGGTGTGAAACCTCGATGTATTTCTTAACCGTTGTTTAGAGAAACGATTGTGGCGTAGGCCTCGATGTGCGTTCTCTAAATATGCAAAACAAAACTCTTTTGGTATGATCTAAGTCACAAATTAAATCCCCTTAAAAAACACCAACCAAAAACACTTCAAAAAACCTAATAAATGTTCAGACTTAAAACAAAAGTGAGGAAGTGATGCGAGACCTTGTAGTGGGTTCTCGTCATCAGGGAATCACCCTTAAAAGATACAAACCAATCTCTTTTTCTCTTTTCTTAAGGGCAAGTTATCTCCGCTCCATTGCATCCTAGGCGGTCCCTTATGCAAGAGCGTGAGCGTTAACGCCGCCCAACTAAAAAACACAAAAACAAACAGAAAATCTTTAGCCGAGCTACGGTAACTCTGATTCCTAAAAAGGATACGTAGGCAGCGGGGTAGGGCCCGTGCGAGTACAATTCTTTATTTTCCCTACATTTTGCATTCATTCGCATTTAGACATAGACATAGCATACACCCTTTAGATAAAAACAGACATAGGTGGATACCATCGAGTACGATGGGCGTGAGGGGTGCTAGCACCTTCCCCTTGCGTAACCGACTCCCGTACCTTGATTCTCTGGTCGCAAGACCCTGTTCCTTCCTTTGTTAGGTTTTCCGATATTCCTTTCCCTTATGGGATAAATATATTGGTGGCGACTCTGTTCATTTTTCGCGAGCGTGCGACAGCTGGCGACTCTGCTGGGGATGTTGCTAGACCTGTTGCTGGTCCATCCATAGCGAGTCGATCCTAGCCTGCGTTTGTTTGTTTATTTACTGGGTGTTTATTTGTTTTTATGTCTATACCTTGTATATATGTTTGCATGTTTATTTTTCTGCTTGCATATCATGTTTATTTCTGTTTGCACATCATGCATATGGATTATATTCTGTGTTCCTTGGGGTCTTCTGTTCTGTTTTGCAGGTTGGGTGGGATGTTCTATGAGGTAAAAGGCCCAATACCCAGGCCATGAGTGATACCTTAGGAACTAGGAATAGAGTGGCCATGACGGACAGAAGACGTATGTCTGATTGATCCGATCATGTATCCACGGACAGAGCTTGGTTGAAAGAGGCAATGTCGTATGATTACGCCTACTTTCAATCCTCTGTTGGCTTTTTTGACCTACCCTGACCTAGATTCACCTGTGAGTGGGGAGGGATATACATGACAGGTACTGTTGGTGACTATTGGTCTTCCTGGTATTCAAAAAGGTGTCGGACCTTTGATTCTGTGATATTTGACCTGTATCAGTTATTCAGAAGTTTGTACAGTGGTTACTAAGATTATATAGACCGAGGATCCCATGCTTTTGCATTGCATAACATCATTGCTTTGTCCACTCCATTTATGAAAGATCCTAGAGTCTATTTCCAAAAAAGAGAAAAGAAAAGAAAAGAAAAGATATGTAAAAGAAAAGGAAATAGAAAAGCAAAAAAGAAAGAAAAGATATTCTATACAAAAAAAGGAAGCTTTAATTCCAAAAAAGAAGAATGAAAGTGTGTGAAAAGACTTTAGGATCTCTCATAAATGAAACATGCATTCATACTATCATGCATTTCATGGTTCTTTCAGAGACTTATGGGACCATTTCTATCCAGATTTCAAGATCAACAACAGATTTGACTTCTCACTGCCACAACTCCAAGATCAACTATGGAACAACTCCGTGAGGAAATGGATGAGATGAGGGAACAAATGGGTCATCTTATGTTGGAAATGCAAGAATTGGTCCATAATCAGGGTGCACTAAAAGAGGAAAACAGTCAGTTGAAGACTCAAGTGAGTTTGGTCATGGAAGTTCTGAAAAAGGTACTAAGAAAGGAAGGGGATGTTGTTCCTACTGCTGCAACAGAAGTTGTTGATCCCTTCTCTTCAGTAGGATCCTTTCCCACTCATGGAATACCTCAGGAAGTTCCTCCTCAACTCCATGTGCCATTACCTCCATGCCAATCTGTTCTTCAAGGAGGCCAAATATGTGGGAAAAAGCCTAAGATACCTCGGAGAATTCTCAATCCTATCCCGATGCCTTACGCTCAGTTACTTCCCCGTTTGCTGGAGCTTCAGTTGGTTGAGCTACGAGAATTGGCTACGCCTGAGAAGCTTCCCCCCACCTTTGATGCCAATGCCCGATGTGAGTTCCATTCTGGGGCACCTGGTCATGATATTGAGAATTGTAGGGCGCTGAAGCAGCAAATTCAAGATCTCATTGATTCAAAAGTGATTTTGTTCACCCCCGAGGGTATGTTTGTTCGAGGAAATGGGGTTCCAACTGCGGTGGAAGAAAAGGTTGATTCATACTTCTATGTCAGATCTACTTCAAATCAGAAGCATAATGCACCGTCTTGGGTTCCAGGTTTCCCACCTCATCAGTCTCCATTTGTTTCTCAGCCAAATCAAAAGAGGAAGACACCTGAAGAGAATGGGTACTGGAATCATTGCCATCAGCAGGGTCCACAAATGCCAAGGAGACCACCAAGAAGGATTGACCCAATTCCTATGACCTATAGTCAGCTGCTTTCTCGTTTGCTCAAGGATTCTTTGGTCCAACTAAGGGAGTTTAAGCCCCCTCCAATACCAATTCCTCAAGGATATGACTTAAATGCATGGTGTGAGTACCATTCTGGGACATCTGGACATTCAACTGAGGATTGTAATATTTTGAAACACAAAGTCCAAGATCTCATTGACTCCAAAGTAATGTCATTCACTCCGAACGGCCTGCGCATAAAACGAAGAGTTCATGCATAAGTGAATGCCCGCATTCCAGAAAGTGTTCAGAAAAAAAAAAGAATAAGCCCAAATGGAGTCAAGGCTCCTCAACATTGGCAATCATCATTTCATTTCCGTATTTTGTTGAAGGCTACTTCCTTGTCTGAGTTGGTTGGTATGATAATAATAAAAGCACCACAAATTCTCGAGCAACTTCGTCATAATCTTTTCCCAAAAAAAAAAAGAGGATCAAGATGTTATGTAGAAGCATCTCTCATTCTCAAGGTTCTTGTGCTCAGTTGTATCCGTTGAGGGTTGGTGTTTCAGTTGGTGTTTTGGTCTTTCCTTACAACAGATGGCTTCTCCAAGTTTGATGACCATGCAAGGTTCTTCCATTTAGGATGGCAATTACTACTCTAACGACTATGCTTGGGGCTCCCGCACGAGGGATAAGCAAGACGTACTCTTATCTTGAGCATTGCGCCATTTGCATTGCTCGAATCCCTAAAAGCATTTCAAATTCCTATGTGACTTCGTCAGAATCTTCTTCCGTGCGGTAATCGGGAGTGTTCTTCATAATGCTTCTCATCCTCAAGGTTCTACTTCATATCTCGGTTGCTTTTTCTCATGATTTCCCTCTCAGTGGCCCTTGCTTGTTAACAGAGAGAAAAATAATGTGAGAAACAAATTGATGTGATTCTATTGCCTTGTGCCCAGTTGCTTCCTCGTTTGTCAGAATTTCAATTGGTTTAAGATTCGTGTTTTGGGTCTTCTTCACCACAAGTAGCTCTCTTGAGTTTGATGACCATACCAGATTCTTTCCATTTATGATGGCGATTACTACTCTAGCAACTATGCTTGGGGCTCCCGCACGAGGGATAAGCAAGACATACTCTTATCTTGAGCATTGCATCCCTCGCATTGCTCGAATCCCTAAAGCAAGGCAAAAGTTTACAACTCATGGGTGACTTTGTTGGAGTTCTCTTTTGAAGTAATCTGAAGTGTTTGGAAGGAACTGCAGAAAGTATTCAAGCTCAACAAGTCCAGACGGAGTCAAGTCTCCTCAACAACGACACCCATTTAGTTCCTTACTGCATTCTCATTGTAATTTTTCATTTGTGTGTTTAAGCATCAATAACATGTAAAAACTTGCTAATTTCTGAATGAAAATCATAATACATTGTCTATGTTTGTCTTGAAGTAATCCATTCGTTATCACTCATAAAATGTTTTGGCATTACGATACCAACTTTACTAATTGCTTGCTTATGCAAAAAGCTGAGGGAGAATGATGAAAGATAAAAATGAAAAATCTCTAATCATGTGTTTTCGAATAAAAACCCTACTGAGGATGTACAGGCATTGTTTCAAATCCCCAAACACCGGAGATATAAGGGAGATAGACCCTCGTTAACCCTTTTGAGCCTTGAAGAAGGAGTTTCTTTTCTAATCATAAAAAACCCTTATTTTAACCTTGGGGCAGGGTAGTGTTCATTTAACTTGATCGAGTGTTCAGAACTCACCAAAAAGGTATGAATCTAAGGATACAACAAGGGTTATCCTCCAAAGGTTGAGGAATGTCAAAACCGCAATGATTATCCTTATTCCATCAAGAGGTCAAAAGAGGACGATGCCTCAATGGTTATCCCTCATCAATCAGAGAATGAGGCAGTCACAATATTTCAAACAAATCGAGAGCAACGCAAGATCACACGACTTGTTCAAAAAGTGAATAAAAAAAAGAAAGCCCGCTAAGTCAAAAACTTGAAATAAGTGACTTAGGCAAAAGTTAGGGCATCCCGCTGGACTCCAAAATAAAATTCAAGAGAATTTGTCCAGGCAAAAGTTAGGGAAAGCAGAAGCGAAAAATAAGGATTACAAAATAAAAATCCTTATCAAAAGAACAAAGTCGTGTGATCAGACACCAAAAATGCAAGATGAAGTGACTGCCATGTCCAAAAAACCTCATTGACTCCTCAACCATTCCAAATTCCTTGTGAGGAATGAACACTCATGTCGAGTTAATTGAACCTAGGAATGGAGAACATCACGAAGGGGGTGGGTACCAAATAATTTTGAGCCTAAAATCCTTTGTTTTCTGAAAACCGTGAACCCGGCCAAGTTACAACCCTTAAAAGTCCTAATTGAAGTAGGGTTTATTTCGAAAGCACACTCCGATGAGATAGCGTTTAACTGACTCCCAATGAAGCGAGACTCATTTCCATGTCGGTATCGTATGCTTGCTTTATCTTCTATATGCAAAAATCGAGGTTGTGTCAACTAGTGATCCAGTCACAAGAGGTCGCAACCTCTTTTCATAAAAAGTTTTAAAACTTCAAGACTAACATAGGCTTTGCATTAGAATCATCGTTCTTAGAATTAACATTCTTTTGCATACAAATATGTGCTTAACATCAAGGAAATTTCAGGATGAGAATCAGTGAGTAACTTGATCATGTCAAAGTACGAGAGACTTGAGAACTCCGAGGAGTAAAAGCTAATCATTCCAAATGTTGACTATCAAGGGGCAGGTTCTCTAAAGAAACCCGTTGGGCTTGAATAGTTGATGCGTTCTTCGATTACTCCGAGGGGAAGAGTTTGAAGACTCCGTTGAGCGTGGTAAAGTTGTTTCCATGTTTGTTTGACTTCAAAACAAAGAAAGCTTGGGGATTCTAGTAAGATGTACTTAATCAGGGGCAATTAAGTCGAGGAATCTCTCAAATTTGACCAATCTGGGGCAGTTACGTCGAGATTCGACAAATCTCTCCAAGGATCCTTTGGGGCAAATTCCTCCATAAGTCACGAAGCTTGGGGCACAATTCTGAGTTTTTGTCGCTCCATGACCATAGGAGTTTATTTCTCCTAGAATCTTGGTCTCTCCCCAAACACGGAGTTAATTTCACCCGAGAGTTTGTTCCATTCCTCAAGCACAGGAGTTTATTTCTCCTAGGAGCTGTTCTACTTCCCTAATCAAGGTTCCTTACTTGGACCTCTCATCCCTGACATGGTAAGTCGAGGGGATCTCCTCAAGTTCAAAATCCTCCAAGCAGTGGCACATGGTGAGAAGTCAAAAATTATTCTTCAAGTCAAAGAAGGTGCATCTTACGAATCAAAGTCCAATGTCTGTTGGCACCTCCACATGGTCCTTAACACTAAGGGGATTCTCCCTGGTGCCTACCTCACTAATGCCTTTATTTGGCATCCTGCATATAGTGTTCACGGCATATAACATTGCATCCTCAAAAGCGTAGCATATCCATCAAAATGGAGCATTACGCCATAGAAAAATTCAAACATGCATACAAAGCATAAGCCAGATAATACAAATCCGCACCCAGTCAAGACAATAATACATCCCCACACAAAAGGTTGTCCTTACAAATTCTGATTGATATCTGCTACTACATTTCAGATCTCTTCCAACCACGGTGCCGAGGCGAGGTATCTTCAATCTCTGATGAGTGTCTGACACAATGTCTTCTTTTCTCCTGATGTTGAGTCGATGTTGAGTCATAGATCGTAAGAGATCTTAGTCTTTTAGTCCTGAAGATCATGCTTAGGTCTTCTCCTGATGTTGAGTCGATGTTGAGTCATAGATCGTAAGAGATCTTATTCTTTCAGTCCTGAAGATCATGCTTAGGTCTTCTCCTGATGTTGAGTCGATGTTGAGTCATAGATCGTAAGAGATCTTATTCTTTCGGTCCTGAAGATCATGCTTAGGTCTTCTCCTGATGTTGAGTCGATGTTGAGTCATAGATCGTACGAGGTCTATTCTGTCCTAAAGATCGTACGAGGTCTTCTCTCGATGTTGAGTCATAGGTCGCACGAGATCTTTTCCTTTCAGTTTTGAAGAACGTACGAGGTCTTCTCCCGATGTTGAGTCATAGGTCGCACGAGATCTTTTCCTTTCAGTTTTGAAGATCGTACGAGGTTTTCTCCCGATGTTGAGTCGTAGATCGCACGAGGTCTAGTCTACCCTGGAGGTCGCACGAGGTCTTCTCCCGATGTCGAGTCTTAGGTCGCACGAGATCCTTTTCTGTTTTTGTCCTGAAGGTCGCACGAGATCTTTTCTTTCCTCTTTTGTTGTCGAGTCGATGTTGAGTCGTGGATCGCACGAGGTCTATTTCCTTTCAGTCATTGTTTCATGAAACATTTCCTTTGGGAACCTTGTATTGGCACCTTGGGCTACGTTACAAGCTATCACCCTTCTTTCAATTACTCACTATAAATATTTCCACCAGAAAAAAGAAAAATTCTCTTTCCCCAGCAGATATCAAAACAAAAAAATAAGGATAACACTTACACCATCTTCTCTTCAGGACAAATTTCAGGTCTTGATATTTAATCTTCCTCTACCTTGAAGGTTCGAAAGGCTAGCGCCAATCTCACCTTCAGGTTTAAGACGATTAAATAGGGGCAGCTGTCATACCCCAAATTTGTCCTACCCCTTAACTTTTATCTGGCTTAGGTTTTGCATTTCATCTGTATACTCTCCATTAGGTCATCTAATACAACATGCATCATTCATCAAATAAAACATTTAAAAATACGGCATCAAGGGTCATGAAGCAAGCTGAAATTTCACCTAGGTCTTGGCACAAGGCAACCATCGTTCGAGTTTTGTTTCTTCTATCATAAGATATGGGATTAATGGTTAGTTTGAAGATTGAAGGGCAAGATCTGCTGATATTAAGCATTGAGAGAAGTAAAAGAATAATTGATCATTTAAATTTGGAAAAAGAAGGAAAACTAAAGATGATCTCATTAGGCATAAGTTGACTTTTCATCAACAAGTCAACCTTGAGATGTTGACTTTCGTTGACCGAGTCATGTTGACTTCCACATGCAAGATGGACTATGACCGCTTTATTCTGAAATGCATTAGGATCATATTGAATATCGAATACTGAAGCATGAAAAGTTCAAATTTAGAAAAGTATGGGAATTCACTCAAAGAGGGAAAGTTTTGTTCATTACAACTTCGATCATTCCCATTACATCAAATTCCTAAATTCTAAAATTTCTAAACCTATGTCCTTCTTTGATCCTAAAACTTCATGTCGATCTTCTTCCGAACTTTGCCAAAGCATCGCTCACGAATTGCTTCCATGAACTTACAGCCAGCCTTGTGAAAGCATTATAAGCACCTGCATTTTGAAACCAAAAGCAATCCACATCAGTACATAATAATTTAGCCAACCAATGCTGCAGCCAAATAAATCACAAATTCACTACAAAACCTACATTTAAACCATACACTAAAACCAAAACAGACCTGCATATACATAAAAGCATACAATTCACATCAGTTCAAATTCAAGACCAAGCCATGCACAGTTTGTATTCAAATCATTCGTGTTCACAAAATTCATTTTCAGTCGTACATTCAATACTCAAAACAGATGCGACATTCCGGACAGCTCAATGGGTTTCACGATCAGTTCTATGTCAGGGCTGAACATCAATGCATAAATATCGTCTCAGACACACAGTGTACGGCATATAATTCAAAAAGGCGTTGTGATGCGAGTTCAAGGATTCCAAGTGTGCAATAAGACTCCAGGATGACATCATATTTCAAGAGGCATATGTAAAAATCAGAAAATCGATATACAAATGCTCCGGTTCAGTCCTAGAATGTGCACTCGGTTCAATAGAAAAAACAGTCGGCAATAAAAGCTCACAATTAGCAGCAGCATATACTAACATCCTAACAGTTTTCATGATTGTGTTACTAACAGTCTTTTAACAAGTAATATACTAACCATTAACAGGTTTTAAGTTTAGTGTTAACAACTCCTAACTAGTCCCTAACCAATTAACATTCAAATAGCAAAATAACCAAACCTCCAAACTGACTCAAACTACCAAGCAATAGTCCTTAACAGAAGTTACTAACCAATGCCCCGTAACAGAATTCCTAACTGTCCTCTAACAACCATAACAGAATCCTAACAAACCTAACCGAATCCAGCTAACCTCCAGCTCATCATAACAGACTAACAGAATCTAACAGAGGAGATAACAGAAAAAGAGAAGAATCAAAGGGAGGGAACCTGATATATAGCAGCATCATTCACACTTCAAAGCCTCTGGATTCATTCTCCATGAAATCCATCTTCATTCTCTCTCATCATCATTCATCTTCCATTCACCACCTTCATCTTCCTCTACTTCACATATCACCTCCATTTTCATTCAATTACCTTGAATCTTCATCCACTTCTCTTCACGATTTCCCTAGAAAATCCACAAAAAGCTTCACGCCAATCTTCACCTCATCCTCTCATCTTCATCCAATTACCTTGAATCTGAAAGAACTTCAATCATCACCATCTCGTCAAGGAAACCTGCAGAAACCAAAGAAGCGCAGCAAGAACATCAACAAGCAAAAACTCCTCAAATCCTCTATGCTATCGTTCGGCATCTCATTCACTATCCATTTCGCTCGCAACAATATCGCATAACAAAAGGAAAAGGAAACTCACCCCTACCAAATTTGTAACCAAACTTCAGAGGCAAGAACGTCTTCATCATCATCGATCCATTCTTCAATCACCACCAGAAGCACTCGCCGTCATCATACCGACAACGATTCGGAACAGAGTCGGAGAGAGATTGAGAGAGCAAGCGAAAGGCATCGGAGCTATGAGATTGAGACGTCGGAGAAGATGAGAGAGCCACGGGATTGAGCGGAAAGAGATCGAGAGAGTTTGAGAACTGAAACAGAGACGAGAGATTTGCGCAATGAGAAAGCTGAGATTCCGCCGCCGTGAAGCTTTCACCGGCGCGATGATTTGATCGGAGAGAAAGAGCCACCGCCGCCGTTGAGTTCGTGGGAGAGAGGAAGACGAGTTGAGAGAAGCTCAGAGGTCACAACTTTCTTAACCCTATTTCCCCTTTTGATTTCAATTAACGTTTTTAGATTAATTAAAACTTTTTCTAATTATCATTAATTGCGTTAATTGAGGTTATTAGAATTAATTTAACATAAAGTCTGGATAATCTGATTTCATAAAGTGGATTTAGTATAAGGTTTCAATTGGATTAATGGGGATAAAATCTAAATAATGCATTTGGATCAAGACAATTCTCAGCGGGCCTTCTCACAAGAATTTCAGGATCACACCCTGACTAGGCCCATCACACCACGTTTTTCTTTGGCTGGCTGAACAAACAAAAAAACCTCCTTGGGCCAACTCCGATTGGGCCTTACGCCCATGCTGCTATATGCACCAGAAACTTCAGTTTGCACCCCCCCCCCCCCCCCCCCCGTTTCTATTTTTTAATCACTAGAATTTTAGGTTTAGTTAGATTTTTTCCTATTTTCTTTTAGTAATTAAAAAGCTAATTTTTTTTTCTATTGTTTTTAGACTTTTAATCAATTTTTGACATAAAAAATGTTCATAAAAATACTAGTTCTAGGCTTATTGTTTTAGTCTCTTTTTCTTTAGTTTAGAGTTCATTTCTCTTTTATAAAAAAGGTCATAAAAAATAATAGTATTTTAATGTGATTTTGTATCAATGCTTGAATTGTTTTGTGTTAGTTCCATGTTATTTTTGTATGATGCTTGTGCGATTTTATTGCTTGTACTTTGGCCATATTTTTGGCCTATTTTAGACTCCATTAGACATAAATAGGAATTAGACAACTTAGACTAGAATTTAGAAATAGTTCCCTTCTTTCATTCTTTTCTTTTCAACTTTTAAAATACTTAATAAAAATCGATGAAGATCATACCGTTGCTTTATTTCATAGTAGGAAAGAAATGATTGGGGCGTAGGCCCCGATGTATGTTCTTTCCTACTTAGCGGAGAAGAAATGATTGAGGTGTGAAGCCTCGATGTATTTCTTAACCGTTGTTTAGAGAAACGATCGTGGTGTAG
Organism: Vicia villosa; assembly: GCF_029867415.1. NCBI lineage: Eukaryota > Viridiplantae > Streptophyta > Magnoliopsida > Fabales > Fabaceae > Vicia > Vicia villosa. The sequence continues at coordinate 5,179,629 of NC_081181.1, forward strand.
GCCTCGATGTGCATTCTCTAAATATTCACAAAAAAAAACTCTTTTTGTATCTCCTTTACTTAGCGGAGAAGAAATGATTGAGGTGTGAAACCTCGATGTATTTCTTAACCGTTGTTTAGAGAAACGATTGTGGCGTAGGCCTCGATGTGCGTTCTCTAAATATGCAAAACAAAACTCTTTTGGTATGATCTAAGTCACAAATTAAATCCCCTTAAAAAACACCAACCAAAAACACTTCAAAAAACCTAATAAATGTTCAGACTTAAAACAAAAGTGAGGAAGTGATGCGAGACCTTGTAGTGGGTTCTCGTCATCAGGGAATCACCCTTAAAAGATACAAACCAATCTCTTTTTCTCTTTTCTTAAGGGCAAGTTATCTCCGCTCCATTGCATCCTAGGCGGTCCCTTATGCAAGAGCGTGAGCGTTAACGCCGCCCAACTAAAAAACACAAAAACAAACAGAAAATCTTTAGCCGAGCTACGGTAACTCTGATTCCTGAAAAGGATACGTAGGCAGCGGGGTAGGGCCCGTGCGAGTACAATTCTTTATTTTCCCTACATTTTGCATTCATTCGCATTTAGACATAGACATAGCATACACCCTTTAGATAAAAACAGACATAGGTGGATACCATCGAGTACGATGGGCGTGAGGGGTGCTAGCACCTTCCCCTTGCGTAACCGACTCCCGTACCTTGATTCTCTGGTCGCAAGACCCTGTTCCTTCCTTTGTTAGGTTTTCCGATATTCCTTTCCCTTATGGGATAAATATATTGGTGGCGACTCTGTTCATTTTTCGCGAGCGTGCGACAACACTCAAGGACATAAAAGTCACCAATCAAATACTCATCTAGAACGCCATTGAAATATATAAGGTTGATATGGTGATCAATATATAGGGTGACGATTCTCATTTAGAGGAACAAGGAAACATCTTTGAACAGTCCAAGAAGTAAAACAAGAGGATAAACTTGGTAAACTTGGAAAATTTTCTAACGAGGGTTAATCCATAAAGTTTCTTGGATTCACGATCATCCACACGAAAATTAAAACAAACTTAGAAAAGTGCAGCGTAATCCTTAAGTTTTATATAGTGACATCCATCAAGGATGTACATCAATTAAAGTATGTATAACATCCATAGCCTAATTTCATTATGAATCGACTGATTTTTCCTTACCTTTCTACCAAGCCCTCGAGAATATTGGATGCTTCCAATAGATTCCCTAGGGTGAACACGTCGTCAATCATTTGAAAAAGTTATTTTCAACATCCTAGGTGGTAACTAGAACAACACCATATGCTAAGAAAAAATTATACTTATCTTCGCTATAAGACACAAGGATTTTATCTCTAGTAGAAAAACGAAAGGAGCTTAGTAATGTGTATACCGAATAAATGGAATGGGTAAGGGCTAGAAACCAAAAGTTGGGGAATCTAGCCTTCACACTAGCCATATCATCCTAAAGGCTCTTACACTACTTCCATTCACAACTCGTAATGGTAACAACAAATTCCCCGTCAATTAAGATTTGGAAAATTTAAGTAGAAAATAAAAAATTATTTGTTGAGAGTGGGTAGGGGCTAGAAACCAAAAGTTGGGGAATCTAGCCTTCACACTAGCTATATCATCGTAAAGGCTCTTACACTACTTCCATTCATAACTCGTAATGGTAACAACAAATTCCCCGCCAATTAAGATTTGAAAAATTTAAGTCATTCATAACTCGTAATGGTAACAACAAATTCACCTTAATCTGGCGCCTTAGACCAACTCGGCCATCTCAACTTTGTTGATGATTAATTTACAATTATGAATTATATATTCAATTAAATATTTGATAAAGCAAAGAGTTTTTTTTTCATGTTTTATTATTGTTAAAAAAATTGTTTCCATAATTATTTTACTCTTTTGCATTATTTCTTAATTTATTCTTGAAAAATATATGTTTTATTGTTTGTTACTCTTTTAAATACATTGAGTAATAAGTAATATATTTTGAGACTTAAAATATAATTTAAGAAGATGTCCCTTTAAGACTACTAATAACATTTTTTATAATAATTATATATATATTTTTAAATTTATCTTTATTATAATTTTTTTTAATGTGCAAATCTACAAAATGTATATTTAGTTTTGCATTGACAAAAATTATTTGAGTTGTTTTAATTTAATATTCAACAAAATCATCTTAATATTTATCTAATGCCAAGCTTTTAAAACATGTTCAATTTGCAATATTTACAACATATTGTTAACAAAGGTTCAACTTGCAACCCTTACACCAAACTTTTAACGTAAGTTCAACTTAAAATTCTTACACCTTTAAAATTCAATTATCATAGTTTACAATAAGATCACACAAAAAACTTTTAACGTAAGTTCAACTTAAAATTCTTACACCTTTAAAATTCAACTATCATAGTTTACAATTAGATCACACAAAAAAATAGTTACGAAGATTACACCTCATATGTGGATGAAACAAATCTCAAGGATAATATTAGTTATATAGTAGGAACACTAAAAAATATAGGATTAAATAGGTTTTTGGTCCCTACAAAATTACCAATTTTAGATTTTAGTACTTATAAAAAAAATCATATTTTAGTCCCTACAAAATTAGTTATGCACGTAGTTTTAGTCCCCGAATAAGGACTAAAACGTCATGCAAAACCAATTTTATAAGGATTAAAACATGATTTTTTTACGGGACTAAAAGTAAAAACTTGAGAGAAAAAGATCGTTAGAGATGATTTCACTAAAACTAATGAGTTTAGAAACAATCCTCAGAACCCTATATATAGCTGAGGTGGCATAATTACCCAATCAAATGGTCATATCACTAAACGGCTATCAACTTCGTCCCTTCTCATATCACCCCAAATGTGGGGGGTATACTCAGGACTTTCCAGATAGTCTTTCGTAGCCTGGGGTGTCTCGTGTTATAAGGGCGTTCCTTTTTTTCTTTAGGACAAACACTAGTACAAATAAGACATCTTACCTTATACGGGAAAATGAATTTTACCTCGGCTACACAGACGAGGTAACGAAGGGCTTCATAAAAAGTGTGCCACTTAACCTCTCGGTTAATGCTAAACTGACATGAAATGACTTTTATCTCGGTTACACATATTTGAATTGAAGTAAAAATTTGAATGGAAGAGGTGAATCTGAATTTTAAATGATCATTGTGTTATATACACCCTATGAAACATGTGGAATCAGTTGTACATGTTGGTAGATGTTTCATAAAAATGTGCATTGGTTTATAATAGCAATGGTTGATGAAAGAATGCATTATGCAATTCTAAACGTTCAAAAAAATTCAAATTTTCAGACTGTGTAACCGTTTACATAAATAGTGTAACCGGTTACACCTTTATTAGTTTTAAAAAAAACAGTAAAAATTGAACCTATAACTAGTTACACTGGTGTGAAATTTGAAAAATGAGTTTGAAAACAGTTTGGAAACTTTTAGGGATGAACAGAAATAAGTTTTTTTTTAGCATCTAACAATATTACAAAGTAAATTGCATTGTATACCTTTTAGCATCATAATCGAAGCATATTTTCAACATTGTCATCCAATAACTTAGTGTATATTTGATTTTTTGAGATACCTATTGATATTTGATGTTGAGAAACCTTTTCATTCTTTTTTACATTTGAACTTTTGTCTTCATCGAAACTTAATACTTAGTGCATATTACATTGGTGTTGTGTCAAATGAAACAGGACCTGCCAAAATAATTTGGACAAGTTTTTTGAGTTGTCCAATCAATTGGAACATATACCTAATCGATTGGATCAGGTAAATAGTGTCCATGATCATTTGTGACAACGTCTTAATGAAGAGCATCAGCTATCTTTGAAAACCTTTTGAATTGGGCATTTATAATCGATTGTTTTTAGTCATCCAATCGATTGGGACAACGAGTCAATCGAATGTGACATTAAATTAACTCATGGGTCTTTTACATTTTTATGTCAACCTCTAGCATATAAATAGAGGTATCTTCCTTCACATTTTCACATCCAGAATCGTGATCTATTTCACTCTCCTCGCACACTCTCTCTCTAAAATAATTTTTCTACTTACTCTCACTAAAAATTAGCCATAACGCTTCAAGCAAATTCTTTCCTTTAAGTAAGGTGTGTATTTTGGAAAGAGTTATATTGTAAATTCACTTAAGAAATATTTTCCCTTGATTGAATGTTTATTCTTAAGGCAAAGTTTATTTGGGGTTAAAGTTAAACTTATTAAAAACTTCGTTTGGAAATAATATTAAGTCGACGGTTCGTTTCGCGAGTCCACCCCCATATAAAATTTCAACTTGGTTTGAAATAAGTCTAATGTAAAATCTCAATTTGGTGTGTAGCCATTCTTTGTAAGACCCCGCTGTGGTTTGAGATCAATCTAGTGCTATTAGTCAAATATTTTCTTTGAACTCTAAAAATGAAAATATGCTTGTTTTAAATTGTCAATTTTAAAAACCCCACATAGAATTTTATCAAATCTTTATAACAAGGATCAATTACGCACATCAAAAGTCAAGTTTGGGATCAAATTTAATACAAAAATTAAAGATTTCAATGAAAAAAACACACTCTTGGGAAAAGTTAAGGACCAATAAAACTCTATATAGCACTACATTCCAACAAAATTTACTTATTTTACGAAGTGAAGAGAGAGGTTTCTACAGCAATGGATCTCTATAAATAGAACATTTTTCTCTCCACAATATAGGGATGCATATTTAGATTGGTGTTAAACTTGTGAAGCACCACGATGATGCTCTAAGAATATTGGAATCTCTCATTTTTGTTCGAGCAAAACTTACAAGTTAGAACAAGTACTTTATTCTAGCATGTTTTTGCGCAGCATTTTTCTAAAATACCAGTTTTGTAACCTTGAACTCCTAGTGGCTAGTTCTGGCAAATAATGTACAACGTCAATATGCCCATGACGACCAGGTAAAATGAAATACATAAAGGAAAACAAAGTGCACAAAAGGCTGAAGTAACAGATTTTGGTACCAGGTTCATTATGTTATGTTGCAGCCACTGCAAACACATTAGAGCCCGGTCAACAACAAAATGGCCATTCAGACTTGTCCTAGACCAGCTCTAAGAAAGATGAGATCCCAAAAAATTTCACCTTGCATTGCATTGCCGCAATCAAGATATTACAGAAGGCAATGCTCAGATTTGCAGAATGTAAACTAGGCATTAGAAGCATCAAAACTGCCTTGCACACTCTGTCGTCTTTTATCTCTCAAGTTCTCTCCCCACATCTTGGCTTCAGCCACAGCACGTTCTCTATCAAGATCCCGGTTTAACATCTTAGCAGTTTCACGTGGGGAGTCATCTTTCTCAGATCCCTCCAAATCCCATCTACGCCCGGATCCTTCACCTTCATCGTTTTTTAATATTCTTCCACCTTTATCATCTCTATTTCCAGTTCCCTTATTATTACCAATTCCAGGATTGTTAGTATCATATGCCTGGTTGGCTAGATAAGAAAGGGCTGTCACCACATCCCCGATCAGAGGACGTGCAGCTGCCTGTTCTTGAATGCACATTGATGCTACAGCTAGAGCTTGATAAAGACCCCGCATGGGATACCGTCCCTGCAACCGTGGATCTGCCAGCTTTGGAAACTTCCTACGGTCATTGAATAAAGGCCGTGCCTGCTCAAAAATATGAAACCACCATTACCACTCCATTGTTATAGAGCCATAAGTTGATGCAAGCTAAATTAACATAAAATGACAAGAAAGTATCGGAGGACTACCCATGTGACGAGGTTTTGTTCTCCGTGGGGCCGGGTGCTGTCTATGGCTTTACGGCCAGTAATCAGCTCCAAGAAGACTACCCCAAAACTATATACGTCGGATTTTACAGTCAGCTGTCCAGTCATAGCATACTCGGGAGCACAGTAACCATAAGTACCCATGACACGAGTGGAAACATGTGATTTGTCCCCAACAGGACCAAGCTTTGCCAGACCAAAGTCAGAAAGCTTTGGATGATAACCTTCCTCAAGTAAAATATTAGATGACTTGAAGTCCCTATAAATTACTGGAGGATTTGCCTTGTCATGTAGGTATTCCAATCCTTTTGCGGCACCAGCGGCTATTTTCATTCTAGTGTTCCAATCTAAAGGCTCCTTATCAGGGGGGAGATCTGCACGAGTCAACAAAAAATTAATAAACACAAGTTATTATCAAGTTACATGCATTATGTTTTAAGAATGCATTGATCATGTAACAAACACCAAATTTAGGAACACTTCCCAATCATTAGAAGACAGATACGGTAAAGGAAAAACCAAAACACCTCTAGCAAACAATACAATGGTTATCAAATGTATGGATTCCATTTCTGTAACTTGGAATCAACAAGGAATGTTATTCCACACGCTAAGTTGATCAGGCTTCTCAAGAAACTACATTGAAAGAAGCAGCGTGGAAAATATTCAACTAAGAGCACATAACATAATGAGCTTAGAAGCACAGCTGTTTCCTTAAAAGGAAAAAACCCACAAAACATTATTTATCACCATCGTAAGTTCAAGACAAAGTTGTGGAATAATCAAAGCATCAAAAGGGAAATTTTGTTAGCACATTTAAGTGGATATGTAAAACACAAATAACATTGTAGAGAACAAATGCTAATCTACAAGAGCTTATCCATGGAAAGTTGGTCACCGGCCAAAAAAGAACAGCCTATTCGTTAAACAGAAATGAGATTCTAAAAGAGAAAATCAAGTATGGCCTAGAATACACAGGCTACTATAGAGTTTAAATTTATCACATCTATTTAAAAAAGGAGGAGTGAAGGGGAGCCTTTCTCTTTGGCATGCTAGGCTAGGCCATCCTGGTGTTGATGTGCAAAAGCTTGGTTTGAAACTCTGTAATATTCTCTTTACTAATGAAAGATTGCTTGATTCATGTTCATCCTGTTGTTTGGGCAAAACACATAGATTACCCCCACATTTTGTCTACCACTACTTACTCTAATCCTCTTAAGTTAGTGTATACTATAGAGATCTTTGGGGACCAGCTCCAGAAGTTTCTAGTACTGGTTTCTCCTATTGCATGTCATTTGTAACAAAATCCGAAGCTTAAACCATTTTCAACAATTTAAAGTCATGGTAGAAAACCAATTTCCCTTTAAAATCAAAGCTGCCCGATCTGATTGGGAAGGGAAAATTCAGACCTGTTACTCAATTTTTGACTCAAAATGACATCTCTCATCGTCTTATTTGTTCACATACTCCCCCCAAAAATGGTGTGGTAAAAAGAAAACATAGACACGTAACTGAACTAGGTCTCACATTATTGGCTCAAGGCTCCTAACAAATCTTGGGACTAAGCATTTCTAACTAGTGTCTATCTTATAAACAGACTTCCTTCCGCTCCTTTAAATTTTGATATTCCCTATATAAAACCTTTTAAGCAACAACCAGATTACTCTTTTCTAAATGCTTTGGATGTTTTTGTTTTCATCTTGTTAGACCTTACAACAAAAATAAACTTCAAATTTAGGTCTCAAGAATGTGTATTGGATATCCCACTTCTCGCAAGGGTTAGATAAGACTGGCCTCTGATGGTCGTATTTGTGTCTCTAAAGATGTCACCTCTAATGAACACAAATTCCCCTAAATTCATAAACTGAAAATAGAGGAGTAAAGCAAAGAAAAAGCAATTACCGTGAAGGTGATCTTCCAATGATCCGAGGGGCATAAATTCATACACTAATAGGCGTTGGTCCCCATCGGCGCAGTAACCAATGAGACTGACAAGGTTAGGATGGTGTAGAAGACTGAGCATGAGAACTTCCACAAGGAACTCGCGATTACCCTGGAGACCATCTTTGTCTAACTGTTTAACAGCAACAGCCTGTAATTGAAGAAACCAATGAGAGTGAGGGGTTTGGAACTGGTCCACAATGATGATGAAGATAATAGATTAATAATAATAATACCTGAGAAGTGGATTCGAGTCGTCCCTTGTAGACCCTTCCGAAACCACCTTCCCCTAAAAAGGATTGAGGCCTGAAGTTTTTAGTTGCAAGGGCGAGTTCACGGAAAGTAAAGGTTTGAGCAGCAATTTGACCGGGTGGCCCGTCTTTGAGAAGAGAAGGAAATTCCCTTTTGGATGCTCCTCCTCCATTACTTGTTGACCGAACCTTCTCTGCTCCTCCTCCTGCAACACGGGATCTGATTTCTAAACAAACAAACAAACAAACAATAATCGGATCGGATTGGATTGGCTTGAAATGAACTAACCAGAGGCGGCAGAAGGGAGATTATGATCGTGATGATCGTTCTTGTGTGATGATTCTTGAGGATTCAGCTTCTCATCTTCCTTTGAATCGAAACACGAAAAACAACCCATTCAATCTATCTCAATCTGAAAGCCTTCAACATCCAATTCTTTAATTATTAATTAATCATATAAAAAACGATGACTCTTTTGGGATTATTATTATGACAAGTTACAAGCAAGAAAGAACGAAGGAGTATATCAGTCCTTACACAAGAACAAGAAAAGACTTGGATTAGACTCACTGGGAGGGAATCATCCAGCTTTTCATTTAATAAACTCCATTAACCCATTCTCCAAATTACCCTTCTAAATTCTTTTTTTTTTATATTATTTATACAATTCCTTTGCTTAACACCCCAAATTCTTTCCATTACACTTAGATTTTAATAAAAACAAATCGAGTAAAAACTTTAAATCTTAAATTAATCTCTCACAATTTTAAAAACCAAAATTCATCAAAGTTGTTTTTCTCTCGAGTTCGATGGTAAACGTGTGCAAACGCCATTGTTGCGTCCTTGAAGTTTCACAACCTTTCGTAGGTGCATCTACGGAACATCCCGGAGGGGCCTTTCACATCTACTACTTTATCCCGGAGGCCTCGGGATGATGGTGAGGGTTCCTCATAGATGCCTTCCGCCCGCAAACGTCGCTGAGACACTTCTTTTACTCCTGTGCCACCTTCGACTAACGTTGGATCTTCCGTGCCACCTCTTGATGGTATTGACCTATTGCATGAGGAGGCTGATGCGGCTGATGTAACATCCCAAATTTTATTAGTTATCTATTTAATTATTTTATTTGGTGTTTTATTAATTATTTATTTGTTTAATTGTTATGTGATATAATAATTATTTGATTATGTGTATATTTGTGCTATTTGGGTTAATAATGGGATATAATTAGTTGGGCCTAAATGATAGAAATAGAATACTAAGTGAGTTTGTGGGTTAACCTCAATGTGAGAGAACACTAATTGATAGGGTTTTAGAGTAGTAAGAGATTATACTATCATTGTGAGAAAAGAAAAGAAATGATAGCTCAAGAGAAAGAGTAGGAATTTGGGGAATCTAGAAGAAGAGGGATTTTAATATAAGGTAAAGTGGAGAATCTTCATTATCTTGAATATATATATGTATACAATGGGTAGTAGTGTGATAGGATATTCATCTCTTTATTTCATAGATTTTACATGCTAGAGTTTATATTGAATCCATGAGATTTTGTGAATTAATCATGTTTAATGATGTTTATATGTTGACTCATGGTTAGAAACATGATTATAGTTGTTTGGATGAGTTTTAATTGGTTGAAATTGCATTTGGGTTGGTATTGAAGGTGCTGAAAATGCACATATTTTTCTGCTTCTAGTGTGCTTCGCTGAGCAAAGGAATTGTGCCCCCGGGAGAGACAGCGGGCGAGAGGGGGTTTTTCGTGACCAAATTTCGACCTTGAAGCGTCGGGCAAGTCATTCGTTCCGTCGGGCGAAAGTGTCTTGTTTTGCTAATTTTCTAAAGTGCATAACTTTTGATACATAACTCCATTTTATGTGTCGTTCGAAGCATTAGAAAGCTAATGTGATTATTTATATGATAGGATTCAAATGGTTAGAAAGGGTTAAATATAGAATAAAAACATAGGGTTGCAAGTGTAAAACCTATTAGATAAGCTCTGGAATCCACCAGAAAGAAGAAAAAAAACTCTTGAATTTTATGGTGATCAAAGATAATCCTTACAATCATTCGTGTTTGAATACATGAAAAAGAAACTCTAATAAACTTTCAATCTAAAATAGAAATAAAACAGGAAAAATAAAATCTTAATGGCTTTAATTCAAATTTAAATGGCTTAGAAAGCCTTCCTACATAATGTTCTTTGAATCACGATTTTTCTAAAATTTAGCTTCATTGTGTATTTGGTTAAAAAAATGTTAAATAGTTTAACTACCAAGCTTTAGCATACATATGTTTTTTTTTGTGTAAGCAATATGGAATTAATACGAGAACAACAAAGCCTGTTTACACAGCAAAGCAGGAGCAAAACAAAAACCCCGCTACAAAGAGATATTACAAACCAAATAGAGTTATGAGAGGAAAAACAAAGGCTCTTTGCTAAACTCATAAAAACTATATATTGGGTGCGTAATTTCTCCGATAAACGACCACTTCCATAATAAAGACTTGATATTCCAAATCATATTATCAACAACCCATCCTTCATTCCGGAAGCAGATGCCGTTCCTAGTTAACCAAAAAATCCACAAAATAGCTAACCAAATCAAACCACATTTTCCCTATTTTACTTTCTTTTTTTTTACAAAAAATGTACCAATCCATAAAACTATGAAGACATTCTTCTTCCATATCCCCCACCGGTTTACCAATCCACACGGTTATGTCCCTCCACACCCCCCTCACCAAGGAGCACTTGAAAAAAGAATGATCACAACTTTCCGGAAAAATGCCACAAAACACACACTTTAAGTTCTCTTCCGACAAAGGAACACCCCTAAAAGATAGTAAATCCTTTGTTGGGAGCCTATTTACAAAAATCCTCCAAGCAAACGCCTTAATCTTGAACGGCACTTGGATCTTCCAAATTAGATCAAAAGCCCTATCACTTCTACCCAACGGACCAAACGGAGTACGAGAAACAACCGTTAACTCATAACAAGAAGCAATGGAAAAAATGCCTTCCGCCGAACCAAACCACGAAACTTTATCCCTTCCCTCCATCAAAGGCTCACGGCCTAACAACAAAAGACGGAGCGAACCATCTTCCGCCACCAAAACCGGATCGGAATCAAGTTGTAAAGCAACCCCAAAATTCCCCCACTTCCACTCACCATTTAACCAACCTCCCATACTTGCCACCGCCACCCGTTTCAACAAAGAAACCGCAAATAAATTAGGGAACTCCTCCTTCAAACATAAATTTCCCACCCACCTAGCCTCCCAAAACGGAGTGACAAAACCATTCCCAATGACAAATCGACAATTATAAGCCAACGGGTCTTCCCCTTTATCATTACCAAGCGAAATAATATCTTTCCACCACACCGAGGCTAAAGAGAGAGAAGAAGAAGAAAGAGAAGATAAAGGATTAGAAGACATACCTCCACAAAAGGACTCCATTGTGAAATCCCCATATCGAGCTTTTAACAAATTGAACCAAAGAGCTTCTTCACCTTTTAATATCCTCCACCGCCATTTATTAAGAAGGGCACGGTTGAAATCACCCACATCTTTAATACCAATTCCTCCCTTTATAAACGGTAAACAAACTTGTTTCCAACTCACCCAATGAATCTTCCTTTTCTCCCCCAAACCCCCTCCCTACAAAAAATTACTTTGGATCCTAGCCACCTCCTTTGCCATCGTACTCGGCATCCTATAAAAAGACATAGTGAAGATAGCAAGTGAGCTAAGAATTGATTTCAAAAGAGTTATCCTTCCTCCCAAACTTAAAAATCGGTTTTTCCAACCCGATAAACGATTCCTAAATTTTGTTATAAGAGGAATCCAAGAAGATGTTTTCCTCGGGTCACAACCCACTCTAATACCAAGAAAAACAAAATTAGTTCCTTCAACTTTACAAGATAAAACATAAGCGGCCGCCTCCAAGAAATTTGCACTAACATTGATACCAATTAATTTACTTTTGTGATAATTAATGCCGAGTCCTGACACTAACTCGAAAGCCCTTAAAACCGCTTTGATTGCCCACACTTGTCTCCATGAACTTTCCCCCATAATAAGAGTGTCATCCGCGAATTGTAATATGTCGACCACACAACTACCGCTAAAATCAATACCTTTAAACTCCCCAATTTTGGAAGATTTCCTCACAAGACCCGCCAAACCCTCCGCCACCAACACAAAAAGGAAGGGAGATAAAGGATCACCTTGCCTCAAACCTTTCTCCACCTCAAACTCTTTCGTCGGACTACCATTAACTAACACGGACATAGAACTTTTGAAAATCAACAACTCCATCCATCTCATCCAAACCGCCCCAAAACTCATTCTCCTCAACATGTATTTAAGGAAACTCCAAGAGACTTTGTCGTAAGCCTTTTCGAAATCTACCTTAAATAATAAGCAACCACGACCCACTTTCTTAGTAAAATCCACCACTTCATTAGCCACCAACAATTGCAAATTTTTATTTAAAAAGTAATATTATTTATAAAAATACGGTGTAATGTAGATTTTCAAGCATTTTCTATGGCAATCTGACTTGTGCAAGGTACAATACCAATTATAAGTTTTAATTGCATGGCACATTACATAACTTTTATTTGGGATGATGAAATGAACTAATTGCATTCAATTATTTCATCGTATAGTACAAAATTACTAATCTATGTTATAATTAAATACATTTTACGGTATACAATAATTGTGCAAGACACGAAGATTGTATTAGATCCAAACCCCTTTGATTTTATAATTCATCTTTAAATTTTTACAAAAATTTATAAACTTCTACTTCAGAGTATCTAACAGTAATTTATAATCAATTCAATAGACACTATCTTGTGGTTGAAATATATTAACAACAGCGAATATAAATTTTTATATATTATTTTAAATTTACTTATAGTAAGACACCGATAAGTCATATTTTTTAATTTTGTCATTGTTGTATATTATATTATTTTTAAAGCGTAAATTTATCTCGTATATTGGACATAGTCCTACACTAGTCTGAAACAAATAAATCATTTAATTTTTTGTTTTTATATTAAATTTGCTCTTCTAATTCTAAAAGTAAAAAACTTCCTTATTAAGATAATTAAATGGTGCAAAAAAATCGGGATGCCTTGAGTTACCGGTAAAAACACCTAAATAGGTGGAGAGTGAAATGTGAAGAAACTCATTGGAGAAAAATGAAAATGATTAAGGAACATTGTGATCCATAATAGAAATTGGATGAACAAACAAAATAGAAAACAATCAAATCTCCTTAATACACACATGGATGATCAAATTAATTAATGGAGAAATTGTGGAGCTTTTCCTCAAGATCCAATAGTAATATTGTTGGAACCGATAAGCTAGAATGGGAAGAAGAAGAAGAAGAAGAGAACAATCTACTTGAGCAGTTAGATGATAAAATCCATCTTTCACAAGTTTTAGAAGATGTGGATTATTTTCTCAATAGCGTAACAACTCCTAATTCTAGTTCTACAGATGAAGTTCCCAATTGTGTTGTCTTATTGCATAAATTATTGGAGTCTATGATAGATAAGTATAATAAACCATCAAGAGGAACAAGAATTAAATTTGGGCGAGATCCAGAGATTTATAAGTCTTTTTTAGATGCGGTGGAACGCATCTTCAAGCTCTCTATCACCTCGAGTTTGGGTGACCTCTATTTAGATAGAACAAGCTCTATCCTAGAAAAAGCCATGTTTATTTTAGAGAATGACATTTGTGCTCTACTACAACGCCCCAAATCCAAAATATACCGATCAACACCAACACCAACAACTAAGAAATCTGCTTCCTTTGGTTCCCTTCAACTACATTTTCAACTTCAAGATGAGAGGGATTCCCTAAGGCTTAACAATCAAGATGATGATGACGACGACGACGATGGTGACTTATTGCCAAATTTCTCTTTACAAGAACTTTCCATTATGAATAATATTACCACTTCCATGATTGCTGCAGGATATCATTTAGAGTGTTGCATGGCCATTACCGCTTTCAGGAGAAATTCTTTCAAAAATGTGTTGCGAAAATTAGGATACACATTTCTAAAGATGGATGAGGTTTATAAAATGCAATGGGACTTATTGGAAGGAGAAATTGTGACATGGAACAAAGTGTTTCGGCATTGCACCAATGTACTCTTCAAAGCCGAACGAAAGTTATACGATTCGATATTCTCAAACCAACCCTCTTTATCTCGGACCATGTTTGGTGATCTTGTTCGACTTATCATCATCCATTTTTTGAATTTTGCTCAAGCAGTGGTTTTAACCAAGCCATCACCAGAGAAATTATTCAAATTCCTAGACATGTATGAGACCTTGAGAGATGAATTAGAGCCTATCATTGTACTCATGAATGATGATGGTTTAGAGCGATGTGCTAAGGATTTGACACACGAGGCATTTGAAACAAAACATGGGATCATAAAGGTTGTTGTGGAAATGTTCTATGATTTGGAAAACTCCATTAAGGGTGATAATCATAGGATTCCTGTCCCATATGGTGCCATTCATCCATTGACTCGTTATGTCATGAATTATCTTAAATATGCATGTGAATACAAAGTGACGTTGGAGCAGGTATTTTTCCAATATTCTACGGATCAATTTATTTCTACTACTGATCATTATCATTATGTTGATGATCATAATAAGGGTACATCCACGACCTCAAAAAATATTCCAGAATTGGACAAGACACTGGAGAAATCACCTTTTGTGGTTCAACTAATGAGAATAATGGACCTTTTAGATGAAAATACTGAAAACAAGTCCAAATTATATAAGGATATGGCTTTGCGTTGTGTATTTCTAATGAACAATGGGAGATACATAGTGCAAAAGATCAAAGGGTGTGCTGATCTTCACGAGTCCATGGTAGATGATTGGTGTAGGAGAAAGCAAACAAGTTTGAAGATGCACCATAAGAGTTATCAAAGAGAGACTTGGAGTAACGTGTTGCAATGCCTCAAGTTGGATGGGCTTCACCAACAAGGAAACAAGGTGTCTAAGCAGGTTTTGAGAGATAAGTTTAAGTGCTTTAATTCTTTGTTTGAAGAGATACACAAGACACAAAGCAGTTGGATGGTGAGTGATGAACAACTTCAATCCGAATTGAGGGTTTCAATATCTGCTTTGGTTATACCCGCATATCGCTCCTTTATGGGAAGATTTAAACATTATTTAGAATCTGGTAGACATGTTGATAAGTACATTAAATATCATCCTGACGACATAGAAATTTTGATTGATGATTTTTTTGTAGGAAATGCCACATCCATGCCTCGAAGGAAGATATGAATCACATAATTTTTTATGAGAATATGTCATCACACTTTATATAAGCCAAATATTTAACATTCGTCACATTGCAGTTTTTTCCTATTCTCTCATTTTCCGTCTTCGCTACACATCCATTTTTTTCACTAAGCACACCATATAAGACAAAGGAAAAATAAACAATTAGTTAAAATATAATATAGTTTTTTAAACCTAAATTATAACTAAGATTTAATCAAGATTTTTCCACAATAAATTTCAATTTGTGGTTGTGAAAAAAAATTAAGATTAGACTTGAATGTTATCCATATGAAAAGTATAAAAAGGATTGTATTCGAAGTTGAGGACTTTTGTGGCTGTGCATAAGTGTTAGTAAAAAACGAACAATTAAGGTTACGAATTAGAGGCATGTGTAGAGTATAAATTGAAGACTTAATATGTATCTCAAATATGAATTTTTGTTTTATACATCAACAACAAATAATATCACATACATATTTTGTATAATAAATTACAATTAGTGTTATTGTTATATCTTACACATTTTTATGAAAATATTCAAGAGACGTGCTAATATATATATATATATATATATATATATATATATATATATATATATATATATATATATATATATATATATATATATATATATATATATATATATATATATATATATATATATATATATATATATATATATATATATATATATATATATATATATAAAAGAAGAAGTCATGATTTATAAAAATTAAGCATGAAAACTAGAATTTGAACTCCTAAAATATATGTCCAATTTAGCATAAAAAATATAAAATATGTGGATACTGGCATGTTTGCGATGTTAGTTTCTAAGAATGTTATCAAAACTAAATTAAATACTAGTTACACTTGTTTATATAAAATATTAAATTTTATTTTGTATATAAACATGTATCCAAATATGTCATTCACAAACACATAAACCAATATTTAACATGGACAATGAGAAAACTTGTTCATCATAAAAAAAAATTTAAACTTGCCCTAAAGAGTTATACTAGTACAAATTTATCTTAATTTGTTTGCAATCTAAGTAAATGTAGTGTTTAAGGTAGAAAAGCATAAAAGTTTTTTTACCATATTACTTTTAATGGTCCATGTTGACCCGCTGAAGTTTTTATTTATTTATAATAAAAAAACGATAAGAGTTAATATTTTATTGGTAATTTTTTTTATTTTGAAACCACATCCTCAACTTGAAATTATTCACAAAAGTATTTTTTATTAGAAATTGTTTATAAACAGTTTGAAACTTCATCCTCTTATTCGACAAAATTATCATTTTCACAACAAGTATAATTAGTCCAAAGAGAACCAAAGTTTAGACCGAATTTACGTTACTTTTTAGAGAGAGATGCTCTCTCTTCTTCTTAGAAAACCTCCCCCCAAACCTCTAGAGTTTGATGGTGGCCACCTCCTACCTCAATGGTGGTTTTCTTCTTCCCCTTTTATAGTGGTTATTTCCTCTATGAAGGGTAGTATCTCTTTCATTCAACCTCACTCTCTTGCTTCTATTAAAACTAAGTCACTCATCGGAGACCCTCTTCCTCCACCACGAACCACTACCAAGCCGCCTTTCTCTCTACCGACGCAACCGCCACCGGAGCCACCGCCATTAAGAAGTGAAAAGCTTGTTAATGTTGTTTTTAGAATCTCAAACTCAACAATGGTGGGTGTTCCTCTCTTCACCGGATCTGCTTCAACACATTTGATCTTGACAACTTTTTGCCCTCCCCCAAAGCCCCCATGGATCTTCTACATGTTGCAATCTATAACTCTATGAGATCTATCTTTTTCTGTTTTAGTGTGGGCTAATGTTTGTTTTTGTGTTTTGGGATATAAGTATGCATTCCAGGTGTTTGATAAAAAGGCTCCAAAGAGTTTTGTGTCTTGGAACAACACTATCTCCGATCACCAATTAACCTTTGAACATTCGATAAAAGTGGGCAATCTCAAGACCAAAGTTGGTCAAAATGTGCAAACACAAGTCAAAGAAATCATCCGTAATTGAATTTGAAAAAAGACAAGGGGTTCTCATTTATATATTGTCACTATTGGCGTTCTTGAGAAAGTGGATGGATGGATGATATGTGATTGTTTCTGGATAGTTTGTGTTCTCTTAGCTTGTTATCAAACTATGCTTATTATCTTTCATGTCTATGTAATTGTTACTTTTAGAGATGTTGCAAGACTATGGATAGGGCATATCCTATATCATATGTCTCTTAATCCTTGTAATATTTTCTAGTTTTTCATCTAATGAAATGGTGTTTACAATAAAAAAAAAGTTTAGACCGAACTAAAACAATAAATGCCCCAAATAATTTCTTCGCTTACTACCTCTTTTGACCAACTCCCTATGTGGGAAATCATTTGCTTAAACTTCCTATGTGGGAAAGCCATGGCTACTATGTACTAATGGTCTTCTAAATGATATTGTTTCAAACAAACAACTCTTAAATTCAAATTCATTTTATTAATGTTATTATTGATGTTGATGATGGAGTTTGTATATTATATATGTTTAAGGAGTTTTAAAAATGGTTTCGTTTGGCATATTTTATTAGAGAATTATCTCATCTATCCAACGCAAGGGCAGTACTACATTCTCAAAGGATATGAGATTTTTGATCATACTATTATCACTATTCAGAAAATTCCAAGTCCCACGTTGCTTAAACATAGAGTCTTGAAAATATAGAGTCTTGAAAGAGTTTATATAGAGTGACACCCCTATTAATAGGCTCTGATACCATATTAGAGTTTGATATAACTCATTCTTACAAAATCAGCTTGTGAGATGAGGGGTGAACTATATATAAGCTCTTTCAAGGTTTTATGTTTAATCAATGTGGGACTATGATTTTCCCAATAACAATTGTAATACCCCATTTTGCCCCTTATTATTTTCAGGTTTAATACCTTTTTTAGTCCTATATCTAGGGGTGGCAAAATGGGTCCGGCCTGTTGGGCATGTTCGTTTTGCCCGCAATTTTGTGCGGGGTGGGCCAAGGTTTTATGCCCTCACTGTAACACCCCATAATTTCAGTTTATTAATTTATTTGGATTTAAATTAAATAATTGGAATTTTAGTATTTTATTTGAATTTATTTGGAAGATGATGAAATATTGACATTGGGCCTAGAGTGGTAGTTAGCAGTAAGGGGGTGTTAGCTAAGCAAGCCCGTTATAATATTTTATTTTATTTTTCATAAAATAAAAGGAATTGGGAAAAAGAGGAAGGGAAGAAAAGGAGACAGACTCTGAGAAGGGAAGAACACGTGAAAGAGAGAAGAGCCAAAGGGGAAGAAGACCTTCGAAGATTCGACTCTGAGGTAAGGGGGGATTCTTCGGGTTAGTGATCCTTATGCGATTGTAGGCGGTAAGATTGATTAGGATTATCGTGTAATTCAATCGTACGTGTCGGATTGGGAATTTTGTTAGGTTTTGATAATCTAGTATGAGTTGACATGATTCTGTCGATACTTGTGATATATGATGTTAATACATGTCAATAACTTGTTTGAAATGTGTAATTGTGTGAAAATCAATGATAATTGTGTGTATGTTCGTATGTACCTGAAATTGGGGGAAATGGGATAGGGTAAATGCTGTCAAAATGATGAATTTTGCTGTGCAGGTACGTAGGAACCGGTTCCCATGTGGGACGAACCGGTTCCCCCTTATAAAAACAGAGCGTGTGGATTCTGGGTAGCTGGGAACCGGTTCCCATGTAGGGACAACCCGGTTCCCCATAGTAAAAACCAGAAACGAGGTTTGGGAAGCTGCCAGGAACCGGTTCCCACATAGGGACAACCCGGGTTCTGCAGCATACTTTCTAAAAATGTTTTATCTTTAAAAACCCGTAACTTTTGATCCGTGTATCTGTTTTATGTGCCGTTTTGGGCGTTGCGAAGCTAATGAGATGCTTTATTTGATAAAGTGATGAAATGGGCAGTGGCCGACTTTATTTTTAAAACTTGATTTAATTGTTGATGAATTGGAATCTAGTATATGTATATGTGCTTATTTATATATGATTATTGATGCATGTTTTGTATTGGTGATGGGATTATGATATTCATTGGGTGATGTTGGTTTATAACATGTCGTAAATGAATACATGTTTTGACAATTTATTACATTGTGTGCAATGATGATAGATGTAACGATGTATGAACGTGGTGATGATTGATGATTTATGAATGTTAATATGCTGTTAATATTAACATGTGAACTGTGGTGAATGTATGTGCGATATATTTGAATGAGTGATAAGAATATATACATGCTTATTGGTGATGATAATGAAACGATGTGATACATCGGATTGGTGATGTTATAAGCATGTTATATGTTGCATTCATTGGCATACATTTTTGGTGATGGATCCCGGTGATGAAAGTGGATCAAAATGGTGGGCATAATTCCCATTGTGTGGAATTTGTGCTGGTTAAACTGTATCTTGGTGATGAAAAAGATCAGTGGATGGGTTTATCCCATGTATTGGTACCACATGCATAGTGTCAGTTGAATCACATGCATTGGTTATAACATGATTGGATGAAATCCAGTGTTATGCCTTGGTGTGTTTATGTGATTGATGTATTAAGGAGTTGTTGTTAATATAACTTGATCATTGATGAAATTGATGAGTTGTGGGCTGATGGCCAATATTGTTGAATTGATGTTTGCTTGTTGTGATGACTCCGATTATATGTATGTTTGAGTGGATGATAATTGCTATGAGATTTTATTGCTTATGACTGCATAATGGTTATTAATTCGAATGAAACTCACCCTTCCTTTGATGATTTCAGATTAAGGATGTAGCAGCGTCTTGATTGGGTGAAGATAGCTTGTAGGCTAGCCCGTAGTTCGTGTCGAGTCATGCTCTGATTGTAACACTGGGATCGATTAGTCTTAGCGTTACTTGTTATACATTGTTGCCATTTTGGCTATGGAGTTATGTATTGAGTATTTGAGTGGAGATGTTTCCCAATACTGCTGAATTAAGTTCCGCTGTGCTAAACACATGTTTGATATTGGTTAATTTCTAATAAAGCATGACAATCGACTTGATGTTTTTATTTATTTGATAATTGTAGCATCCTTGATGTGTTATTACTCTGATTATATTATATTGTTCGCGGGGGTTTAGAAGGGTGTTACAATAGTGGTATCAGAGCATAGTCGGTCCTTGTGACCAGAGTCTTGTCGTTAATTTCCTTTCGGTACGCGACATGTGTGTGAAACACTGTTGGTACTCAGTGTGTTCTAACTATTTGTCTGCAGAAGTGGGATTGAAACTAGTGGGGGAGAAGCTATGCTCCTCGGATATGTCTTAGATGCAAGATGTTAGAGTGATTTGCAGAGCAGCAGTACAAGAGTGTGGAGTTATTGTTTTCTGAAGTGAAGGTGACATGGGCTGAAGAATGTGGTTGTTATTTCAGTTGGATGTGTCTCGGGTAGTTGATGGTTATTTCTGGAAAATGGAATTTCGAAGTTGCGATGCTTCAAGTGCTACGGATGGACTGTAATGTTGTTGTGTGAGTAGCCCTATGTGAAAGGTCGTTGTTGAAGCGGCGATTAAAGGAAGTATTGTCGTAGACCATGCAGTAGGATTACTAGTACGTAATTGAGATGATGGTAGAGGTTATCGATGTTGTTGAGAACGCTTTAAACAACGAGTAATGCGAAGAGACGAGTACGATCTCAAGGATAAGAAGGTTGATGATGGCGTACATGGATTTGGTTTCGTGATGTTGTAGAAAACGAACTTCGATGATGGAATGTGTTGTTTAAGTTATAAGAAGTTTGGAAGTGAAGAGATATGATGAGGGGCTGTCGGGGATGTGATCGAGTTGAAGAGAATGAGTTTTGGAGTGCAATTTTCGTAAGCAAAACGCAGGGAAATTGCTTAATCGTTATGAAACTTCGAAAATTCATAACTAGAGTTTTGGACATCCGATTCGAGTTCCGTTTGGAGCGTCGGAAAGCTAACAAGATAAACTTTGTTATAAAAATGGTTGTAGCAGCTGTAACATATTTAATGGTGTCAGGATGATGTTAGAAAGAGGTGAAGTTACGGTTGCGCTTGCTCTTAGAACTAGACTGTTCGTTGGTGCTGCATGGGATGTAAGTGTCAGAGTTGAACGGAATAAAGGGATAATTAAAGACTTATTGAGAAGCAATTTTAGGAATTAAATGTACCAATTGAAGAGTTTGGAGATATTGTATAGAATGTCGCAGCATGGTGTCGGTGTTGCAAATTTGGATAACGATTGGAAACGTTCGTATCTTGAGCTCTGAATGTCGGATTAATGTGTCGTTTGAACCCACGAAGATGAGAGATTATGTTCTACCTTATGGAAGAGTTATAAATACCATAGAGTGGTCCTATGAGGAGATATTATGATGTCAGTTAAAGAAGCATGAACAAGTGTTGAGTAGGGATGCCTATTACCGTGATTGTTTGAAACGAAGTCGAGTAGAATATATCGTTGATGAATAAGATGATAAAGATGATTTAAGTATCGATGGATTTGAGTGATGAGTGAATCAGTAGAAAAAGTGAAATAGACTTTGGAACCATTTGTGGTATATTGTGATGCGTCGTTGATGGGTAGTGTATTGATGTAAAATCAGTAAGTAGTAACTTATGCGTCGGGACGATTGAAAGCGCATGAAAGGAATTATCTGACTCATGATTTAGAATTGGCAGCCATGGTTTTGTTTCGATGTTGCAGTGACATTATTTGTATGGTTCGAGATTGCCTCTAAAAATGTCGATGCGGATGGTGAAAGAGTTGGATTTAATTGAACAATTCAGAGAATTAAGTTGGTATGTGAAGGTGCTCCTACTAATGTTGGATTGGGTATGCTGAGACTGACTAAGGGTATTCTCGACGAGATCAGAGAAATTCAGAAAGTCGATGTTGAGTTAACCGATAAGTCGACTTTAAATTACCAAGGTAAAGACGTTGAATTCAGAGTTGACGGGGATGGTGTAATGAGGTTCGGAAATCGCGTTCGTGTTCCTGATGTTACCGAGTTGAGAAAGAATATTCTAGGGGAAGGACACCGTAGAGAATTATTAGACTATGACGACGTTAATGAGTTGAGTGCAAACTCATAAAGGACGCTATTATGTAGTAACGACAGTTTATGCTTAAATATGATTGTCGGCTATCTATTGACAAATTGAGGACTTGATCACCCTTAATCTCTTGTTGATAGTAGACGGAATCATATAGATGGTATGAGATTGCTTGTTACCTTAATGGTATAAGATGTGATGAATGCTAAGCTGTGAGAATAACCACTCACCATTTTGTGGAAGCTTATGAAGAAGTGAATATGAAAAAGTGCAAAGTATTGGCGGTGACTTAAGACGGGTAATTGTAGTCGCACAGCGAAAGTATGATGTAGAGTGGTGTGATGAGTGTTACTCGTGACCAGTGAGGAATTAATATGTCGGAATCCTACATAGAGAATATGTGTTGATCTATATGTTGGATTTGGAATCTCGTGGACGTAAGGATGTCGTGCCAAAGGATTAGAACCCTTTTGAATAATTGCCGAGATGATGAGTATGTTATTATGGTTGTACGTAGTTAACGAGTATATATTCGGAGGAGTTAAGACGAAGAGTTGATACTACATGATGCGATAATAATCTTGTGCTGTTGGAAGGTGTTATGTAGATTTCTAAATATGAGTAGGGATTGTACTCTATGAAGGACGAAGTTGATTTGATTCTTAGTGAAGAGTGGGACTCAGTTGAGCTATTTTGTAAGCAGTGGTAGATTGAGCCTGATGAGCTGTGTAATTATAACTGCTTGTGTGTACTCGTTCCGATGGTGGGAATGTTTTAATAGATGTAGTAATAGATGTAGTAACAAAAATAAATTGTTTTGAGTAAGTATAAGTATTACTTTATCGCTCAGATGGAAGGATGTGTTTAAGGTTGGCACATAGATAGATGGGATCCATTACTACAGTGCGGATCAGTTGTGATCATACCGTGGATTGTGTAAATTGTACTAGTCAGTTACTGAGCATATTGTATGGGTCGCATCTCGACGTTTCATTGTCATTAACCTTTGGAGATATAGCAAGTGGTATACCTTGGGATAGTCAAATGCAACGTAAGAGCTGAGATTGAATGCATGAGACATGCTTATGTTAGTTATGTCAGATGAATCTTGAGACTCGGCTAAGAAGGTGTTAACGGAGGACGGGAGAGTAAGATGAAGGACTCTTATTCGGAACTTTTCACTTGGGGTATGTTTTCGAGGACGAAAACTCTTTTAGTGGGGGAGAGTTGTAACACCCCATAATTTCAGTTTATTAATTTATTTGGATTTAAATTAAATAATTGGAATTTTAGTATTTTATTTGAATTTATTTGGAAGATGATGAAATATTGACATTGGGCCTAGAGTGGTGGTTAGCAGTAAGGGGGTGTTAGCTAAGCAAGCCCTTTTTAATATTTTATTTTATTTTTTATAAAATAAAAGGAATTGGGAAAAAGAGGAAGGGAAGAAAAGGAGACAGACTCTGAGAAGGGAAGAACACGTGAAAGAGAGAAGAGCCAAAGGGGAAGAAGACCTTCGAAGATTCGACTCTGAGGTAAGGGGGGATTCTTCGGGTTAGTGATCCTTATGCGATTGTAGGCGGTAAGATTGATTAGGATTATCGTGTAATTCAATCGTACGTGTCGGGTTGGGAATTTTGTTAGGTTTTGATAATCTAGTATGAGTTGACATGATTCTGTTGATACTTGTGATATATGATGTTAATACATGTCAATAACTTGTTTGAAATGTGTAATTGTGTGAAAATCAATGATAATTGTGTGTATGTTCGTATGTACCTGAAATTGGGGGAAATGGGATAGGGTAAATGCTGTCAAAATGATGAATTTTGCTGTGCAGGTACGTAGGAACCGGTTCCCATGTGGGACGAACCGGTTCCCCCTTATAAAAACAGAGCGTGTGGATTCTGGGTAGCTGGGAACCGGTTCCCATGTAGGGACAACCCGGTTCCCCATAGTAAAAACCAGAAACGAGGTTTGGGAAGCTGCCAGGAACCGGTTCCCACATAGGGACAACCCGGGTTCTGCAGCATATTTTCTAAAAATGTTTTATCTTTAAAAACCCGTAACTTTTGATCCGTGTATCTGTTTTATGTGCCGTTTTGGGCGTTGCGAAGCTAATGAGATGCTTTATTTGATAAAGTGATGAAATGGGCAGTGGCCGACTTTATTTTTAAAACTCGATTTAATTGTTGATGAATTGGAATCTAGTATATGTATATGTGCTTATTTATATATGATTATTGATGCATGTTTTGTATTGGTGATGGGATTATGATATTCATTGGGTGATGTTGGTTTATAACATGTCGTAAATGAATACATGTTTTGACAAT
Source organism: Vicia villosa (assembly GCF_029867415.1). NCBI lineage: Eukaryota > Viridiplantae > Streptophyta > Magnoliopsida > Fabales > Fabaceae > Vicia > Vicia villosa. The sequence goes on from NC_081181.1 coordinate 5,204,446, forward strand.
TTATTACATTGTGTGCAATGATGATAGATGTAACGATGTATGAACGTGGTGATGATTGATGATTTATGAATGTTAATATGCTGTTAATATTAACATGTGAACTGTGGTGAATGTATGTGCGATATATTTGAATGAGTGATAAGAATATATACATGCTTATTGGTGATGATAATGAAACGATGTGATACATCGGATTGGTGATGTTATAAGCATGTTATATGTTGCATTCATTGGCATACATTTTTGGTGATGGATCCCGGTGATGAAAGTGGATCAAAATGGTGGGCATAATTCCCATTGTGTGGAATTTGTGCTGGTTAAACTGTATCTTGGTGATGAAAAAGATCAGTGGATGGGTTTATCCCATGTATTGGTACCACATGCATAGTGTCAGTTGAATCACATGCATTGGTTATAACATGATTGGATGAAATCCAGTGTTATGCCTTGGTGTGTTTATGTGATTGATGTATTAAGGAGTTGTTGTTAATATAACTTGATCATTGATGAAATTGATGAGTTGTGGGCTGATGGCCAATATTGTTGAATTGATGTTTGCTTGTTGTGATGACTCCGATTATATGTATGTTTGAGTGGATGATAATTGCTATGAGATTTTATTGCTTATGACTGCATAATGGTTATTAATTCGAATGAAACTCACCCTTACTTTGATGATTTCAGATTAAGGATGTAGCGGCGTCTTGATTGGGTGAAGATAGCTTGTAGGCTAGCCCGTAGTTCGTGTCGAGTCATGCTCTGATTGTAACACTGGGATCGATTAGTCTTAGCGTTACTTGTTATACATTGTTGCCATTTTGGCTATGGAGTTATGTATTGAGTATTTGAGTGGAGATGTTTCCCAATACTGCTGAATTAAGTTCCGCTGTGCTAAACACATGTTTGATATTGGTTAATTTCTAATAAAGCATGACAATCGACTTGATGTTTTTATTTATTTGATAATTGTAGCATCCTTGATGTGTTATTACTCTGATTATATTATATTGTTCGCGGGGGTTTAGAAGGGTGTTACACTCACCCTCTAATGTGACCGCCCCGCCCCGCCCCTTTTCTTCTGCGGACACGATTATTAACATAAATTTTATATTTTTAGGCTTAAAAAGTGTAGTGCCCGCAGGCTTAGTCCGTCCGCCCTCACTTTTTTGCAGAGAGGGACAAGGTTTTAGGCCCGCACCCTTAACTATGACCGCCTTGCCCGTTTTCTTGCGGGCTTTTGTGGGGCGGGACTAAATGGAACGGGCATGCTCGTTTGCCACCCCTACTTGTATATATACGTCTGAGTCCATTTCGGTCCTCTTTCTTTTAAAACGTCCAAGTTGGTCCCTTACGTTGTCAAACAATATCAAACTCGTCCTCTCTTTCAAATATTGTCAAAGGTATATAAGTCATCAAAAATCCAAGCAAAATTCTGAAAAATTCGCCTAGCCTAGAATCGAACCAAGGACATTATACTTGCATGACAATATGTAATATCACTGGGCCAATTCATCACTGATGATTTAATTTACATCAGATTTCATTATCAAATCATGATTTTGGATTTAAAGCATGTTAAGAATAATGCATATCAAATACGTAATGTCACATAGTATTTTCTCAATCAAACCTGCAATTAAAAACAAAACTCAGAAAAGTAAAAACTTACACCATTTACCATCATCGTGAACATATCCCCTTCTCCATCACATAACCTTTATCAATTTCAACAAACATTTTTCAATTTCCATCATAATCCCCATCATACTTAAAAATACACAAATACTGTTCAGATTACCCAAACCTCCAACCTTCACCAATCTCTCATGAATCACAGCAAAACAAACTTCCTATACAATATGCACCTTCACTTGAATCCATAAACCAAATACAAACTAAAACTTTGAACCAACCTTTACAAACAACATCACTGACCTCACTTTCAAAACCATATCCAACACTTATCACCTGCAATTCAATCAAAAACCAAACAATAATAAACCAAAAAAATATGAAAAAAGAAATAGAGGAAGAAAATCGATAACAAAAGAGAAATCCAAAATAAATGAAATTTAAAGCCCTATCGTGGAAATCGAAAACGCCACTGTGAGGAAGCTTTTCGGCCGCCCATCGCCCCGCTCCTACGAGCACCAAAATGAGACCATGTCGCGGCCATAAACCACCATCACCATCACGCAAATCCTCTCTCTAGGACGAGCCTCCCTGGAGACGCACCAATCCGTCGTACTGCCATGCTCGGCTGTCGTTTCAACTCCTCCGTCGCCACCGTTGTTGGTTTCGTGAATCATTATGTTTTCAAGCTTTAGTATTGTTTGTGCTTTTGAATCTGGAATGTATTTGTTATTTTGTGAACTAAAGCTTGCATTTGGGGATTTTGGGTGTGTAATTTTATTGAAATTGCAAGAAGCATGAACTAGAGCTTGCATTTGGGGATTTTGATGACCTATATGCCACGTCAGCATCAACGAAGAAGAAGGTGATGAAAAGGACAATCCACCTCAATTGACACATCATTTCCTCTAATTTCGTTTGACAGTAATTTACAGAAAGGACGATGCATAGAGAAAAATCATAAAAATATATAGCATTATTTGTCCATTTATATTTGTATTTCTTTCAGAAAAAATATGTATATGTTCATTTTGCGTATTTTGTTCGATTTTACGATTTAATAGTATTTTCTATTTATTTTACTAATCATTTTTAAATTTTAAATTTTAATTTTTAATTCAATTTAAATTAAGTTGAATTTTAAATTAAAATTAATAAATCATATTTTTCCTTTTATCATATTATTTTGTTGTTGTTTTTATTATTTTTTATTTTATGGTTAATAGGTGCAAATAAAAAAGAGTTATTTAGTCCAATTCATTTTCAAGGCACATTAAAATTGTGGCACTTGCTATATAGGTGTCAAGACTGATGTCCTATCACTAACACAATATAAAGAGAGATGTTATGACATCATCTCGTGACAAAAAATACTTGCTAAAACAGGAGATTGTGTAGAAGGTAAATTGCAGAAAAATAAATAACACAATCAATTGTTAACCCCGTACGGTGTAACGTCACCTACTCTGAGGGCTACCAAGCCAAGAAGGAAATTCATTATGACAATATTAGTTAAAAGCCTAAAGAATCCCAATTTACAACTTCTTGCCTAATCACTACCTTGTGCAACTTCTACTTAGAACCCTCTAGATATGAGATCCCCCTCTCACTTCCTACCAATTACCTCAGTGATAAAAACTGTCACAAACCAGTGATAATAACAGAAGATTATACTTCCTATAAACAATACTTAGTTTTGCTTAAAATATTCGAGTAAGAATAATACTCTACTCTTTGCTTAAAAGCTCATGAGTGAGAACAATGAACAATACTCAACTCTGTGCTTAAAAATCCATGAGTTAGAACAATCAGTCCACCTTAATGTATCAAAAAATATTTGAGTGACATACACAAAAACACAAAGAACTTGAAGTACTTTAAAAACCTAAATCCTTATTTTTGACAAGGTTCTTGTTCCAGCCATGTTGAATGAGATATCTAATAGAATTAAGATTTTCACCATGTAATATCATGGCATTCTGCTTGACATCATATTCCTTCAACACACGTTTAAAGAAACTTTATCTTTTTTCCCTAAGTTCAGCTTCAGCAGAACACCAATAAACACATACTTACTTCTCATTGATCCAAAAAAACAGACTATTCTTCAAGGCAAAATATCCATCAACATTTGATACCTTTACATTGAATTCAGTGATGCCCCATTCATTGGGGTGTCTTGTAATCAATTTCTTGGATTGTTCTATTTGTTCTTCAGTATAGAGACCTTTGCTGGATTGAGAACCCACTAATTCAGCGCTTATGAATTCACAAATTACCTCTGATCGGTCACCATTTCTACTTAGTTTCGTCATAAATTCGGCATAAGATCGTTATACTTGGTAACACTTTGTGGTTGTTTTCAAGAGTTTTTCATTGATTCCTTTAATATTAGTTAATTGCTTGCATTATGTTTTTGTGCCCTTTATCATGTATTTTTAGATGCTTTTGATCTCACTACTTGGTGGTTGTAGGTTAATTCTGGATCAGATGGAAATTTCACAAGTGTTGGTGTAAAAGAAGCTGAAAATCGTGACAAGTGTGTAGTATTTTGATCATAACTAGAGCTTCGTAACTCGGAATGACGCGGTTCCGGTGGCAAAATTTCGCTAACGAAAAGGGCTACAACTTTGATGTTGAAGTCAAAGCCAAATTATGAAGGCAGAGGCTGACACGGGCAGCCCGTGTCAAGTGACACGGCCGTGTCCAACCTGCTGAAGGATTCTCCCCCAAAGTGGCAGAAGCTGACACGGTCAGACCGTGTCAAGTGACACGGCGCTGGTGCGGACAAAAATTCTGAATTTTTCTATTTTGTTTTTTTTAAAGCACCAGGGGCATTTTGGGTGTTCTGTCTTGGACCTGAAAACCTATGTTAGATTAAAAGTGATTTTGAGACAAGAGGAGAGACACTTTTTGCATCATACGATAGAATTCCAAAGGAGGAGAAGATAGCTTCATCAAGGGTTTCGGAGACGGAGAGATTTAACGGTGGACACCATTGAAGATCAAAGTTCCCAATCATCTTTGTAATGTCTAAATTCTTTTCTTTGTGTTTCTTGAATATTATGAGAGGCTAAACCCCCCAATGCTAGGGGGTGTCCCTGATTTGATTTGTAATGACTATGGATTCCGTATTTCTTTAATTAAATGTTCGTATTATTCAATTCGATTGTATAATGTTTTTAATGCTGTCTTTATCGGACCAATAAGGATTGTTTTGTGGTTAACAATTTGTAGGACTACGATTGTTAAGGTTTGTATACAATTGAACCTTATAGTTATCACCTAGGACTAGGGATACTGTAAGGTTATTTAGAAATTCTTGATTAATCTCAGCTTTGGTTTTCTCCTATGTCTCTAAGGACTTAGGTAATAGGATTATAAACCAAAAGGTTTTCACTAAGGACTTAGGAAAACATCCTTAAAAATAAATAATTGTATTCTATGAACTTGTTAAAGAGGTCTTAATCCAGAGGAGTTATAAAGCAAATCACACACCTTACCTTGGCATTATTCTCATCTTAAAAAAAGTTAAATTTTAATTTCAGCTTATTTACATTATTTCAACTTATTTCATTGATAAGCAAAAGCACCCCTATGCTCTTTTGTTTAATTGACTCATTGTAATAACTTATATTCCTCCCCTAATGCTTCATCAATTTGCACACAAGATGTTCCAACATTGTCTTTTACATCCATCTTCTCTTCAGTAACTGAATCATCAATTACCACACTAAAATTCTGGCACTTGCAATACAGATGTCAAGACAAATGCTATGACATCATATGACAAAATGTTCTGGTGTAGAATGTCACAACATCTGGCAGAACATTTGTCCATACACATAACAGCAAAACCTGTTATGACAGCAGAACATGATGTTTCAACATCTTATTCAACATCAGTTAAGAACCATATTTTAGCAAAATTATGCCAATACAAAAACCATGGAACTAGCAATATCCTCCTTTGACAAAGTTTGACTAAAACAACCAAAACACAGTTTAATCTTGGAGATACTATGTCCACATTGAGTAAGGAGTTGATTTTAACTATACAATACTATGTGCATGTTTGGATTAGCTTTTGGAATGGCCAAAAGCAATTCTAGAGATGTAGAATTGCTTTTGGGTGATTTTGATATGTTTGGTTAGACAAAAGTAGAATTGATTCTGCCTCCAGAATTGATTCTACTTGAAGCTACAATTTGTAGCTTCTGCCTCCAGAATTGATTCTGGGTAATTTTTACACTGAAATTTATTGTTCAACTCACTTTTACATAAATGTATCCAAACATAAATCAATTCTGCTAAAATCAATTCTGTTAGAATCAATTCTATCAAACTCAATTCCGCTAGAATCAATTCTCCCCACCGCCATTCCAAACACACCCATATGTTATTAACGCTTCGTAGACAAAATTAAAAATTTGCGTGGTAGCTAAGAGATTCATTGAAAAATTGTCTATAAAAATAATTTTAAAAAAAGAAGTAGATATAGTTGTTAGTTATTTTGGAAAGATGATTGTTACATATTAATGTGAATCCGTCTCTTGCTTTTGAGTGGCTGAATTAAAGTGAAGCACTAGCTAACCAAACCAGTGGGTACTCATTACTGGTAATGACCGACTAACTAAAGAGTACTCGTTACTGGTAATGTACTTTAATGACCGACTAAAGAATACTCATTACTGCTAATTGTGACCTAGGAAGATGGAGCGGCAGTGGAGTAGTGAATCTGCTGGGAATGTGATGGAGCGGCAGTGGAGTAGTGAATCTGCTGGAAATGTGATGGAGCGGCAGTGGAGTAGTGAATCTGCTGGAAATGTGATGTCTTCGTCTTCCCCATCACACTCACGTAATGGAGGACATGCTCGCTCATCTTCCCTCACCGGAATTTCCACCATTAAAAGAACTCAGAATGTTGCTGCTAAAGCCGCTGCTCAACGCCTCGCCCAAGTCATGGCTTCTCACACTGCCGATGACGACGATGACGATGACGATGATCTAGGATTTCGCTACAGTGCTCCTCCTCCTCTCGCTCTCTCCAGGAAATCCGCCACCACCACTACTCATACTCATAGATCTCCATCTCATAAGGTGCCATTCTTTTCCTTCCACTTCACATTTCAACTTCACATTTATCATTAACCAACTAACTAACATGTGCTCTTGCTGCCAACTTAATTAGTTAACTCAGAACCGTCTAGAAGAACGGCCATCAGTAGCATCTAATAATAGTAATAGACCACCGCTGAACCTCAGGATTCCACCTCCTGATCTGCCAATACACCCTTCCATTAATAACACTAAGCCCAAAGATAAAAGGTCATCGATCTCTCTCTCCCTCATACTTCTCTTTTCTTACACTAATTATTGCCTTTACAACTTGGATGCAAATTTTACAGATTTCCCTTTCATAATGGACCCATTCAACCAAACGATGCCTCCGCTCTTCGTGATGAGGTTCATTTCTTTCCTCTGCCAAATATTCTATTCATGTTTCTAGTATAATATTAGATAATATATAAGACAAGTGTTTTGTATATATAATTTCTATCTTCAAAATTAACCCTAAACTCTGCAGCTCGATGTGCTTAGGGAAGAGAATCAAAGTATTTTTGACAAGGTAGTGCAATCTTCTATGTTAATGTTTGTGAATGAACTAAGTTATAAGTACTCACCTATTTCTAAAATGCACAGCTTAGACTTGAGGAAGAGAGATGCAAGGAAGCAGAGGCCAGAGTTAAGGAGCTTGAGAAACAGGTGCTTCCTTCGTTTCTTTTGCAAATCAGAAATTGATTTGTCCCCTTAATTTCACTTGTTAGTTTCTTCATACAATAGACGGCACAAATTAAAAGTTATGGCTTCATACCTTTCTCTTTGTATATATAGAGGTTACAATCAATTCAGGTAGGTACGTAGATAATTATAGTTATATGAGAATCAATCATATTTGATTTGATTCTGATTAATATTGATTAGGAGGAGCCTTTGTAAAGTTGTAAATGATTAGGAGGTATATTAGTTATTTCCCTTTATACCTAGGAACACGGATAGCACCTCTATACCTAGGAATATTCAAGACTCTTTCCAACATCATGAATGGACCAAAGTAGTGAATTAAGAAACCCCGAGCATTGGCTAAGAATGGAACTTGAGATATTACTATTCTACCAAAAGAGAAGAAACAAGTTGGATGTAAGTGGACATTCTCTATCAAATATGATGTTGATTGCAACATAAACATATGGTGTGGATTATAAAGAAACGTTCACTCTTGTGGCTAAACTCAATTGAGTTTGAGTCATCTTGTCTTTGGATGCAGATTTGGATTGATCACCACATCAATTAAACATACAAAACGCATTCTTGAATGGTGAACTAGAAGAGGAAGTATATATGCAAATCTCGATACGATTGGAATCACCCGACACCATAAACAAGTGTGCAAGCTCCAAAAATCTTTATATGGCCTCAAAATATCTCTGAGAGCCTAGTTTCCTAGCTGGCCCTAGTTATAAAAAAGGGTTAACTTAATGACTAACAGACCACACTATATTTGTCAAACATTCACCGGAAGGCAAGATCACACTGTTTATTGTGTATGTTGATAGCATTCTCATTACTAGGGATGGCAATAAGCAAATTGAACACCTACAGTAGTTCTTTGCAAGAAAATTTGAAGTTAAAGATTTAGGAAATCTCAAGTACTTTTTGGGAATGGAAGTAGCTCGAACAAGGGACGGAATCTACATGTCCTAAAGGAATTATACCTTGGATCTACTACAAGATACTTGGGGTGCAAAGCACCCAACACAACAATAGTGGTAACTAAAGGAAGCAAATCCAAAGAAGAGAGCATTTATATCGAGAAAGACAAGTATCAATGCGTAATGGAAAAACTCATCTATTTGACACCCTCAGTCATATATAGAATTTGCAGTAAGTTTAGCTAGCCACCATATGTCTAATCCCACAGAGGAAAATATGGCAGCAGTAAGGATGATCCTGCAGTATCTTAAAGGAACTTAAGGAAAAAGGATCTTTACTTCAAAATAAGTCCAGACGAAGGTTTTACAGGCTACTTGGATTCAAATAGGGTAGGATGGGAGTTAGAGCAAAACCCACACCAGGCTACAATTCATTTATATGGGAAAGCATGGTCACGACTCAAGGAATCTGTGAGAGAATGTGACTAAAGAGGATGCTTGATCGATCTGTGTGACAATAAGTCTACAATCAGCATGGCAAAGAACCTAGTTCAACAAGATAAAACAAAACATGTAGAGGTTGATAGACACTTCATAAAGGAGAAGTTTGATCAAGGCATCATTGCGGTTCACTATGTGCATCATGCCACCAAACACCTAACATCTTACCAAATTTAGAGGCACACTATTGAAAATTCCAAAGCCAATCTAGGTATGATAGACATCTATTTACTAGATTGAGAGGGAGTGTAGATGATTATAATTAAATGAGAATCAGTTAGACTTGGATATGATTTTGATTAATATTGATGAGGAGCCTTGTACAACTCTTAATGATTAAGAAGTGTATTGGTTTTTTCCTTTATTAGCCATAGTCATAATGAGCACAATATTTCCTCCTGATCCTTGGTATAAGAATTAGATACATGATCATAATTTGTTCGATTTATTTTTCCCCTCTGTACTATTCAAATTATTCAAGTGAAAGAATTCACTTTTCTCAAGGTTATTATAATAAATAATTATAATTTGACCAGAACAAATGAATTTCTTATTTGTTTCGTCTATTCTAGAAACAAACTAGTAAATGTAATTAAGGAGGCCGGTTAATTCCCAATTCACATTTAATCATTAGCCGTGGGAATAGATTATGACCATTTATAGAGGTTAGGACTAGGGATGGTAATGGGTAGGGTCTGGACAAGGTATTATAGTATCCGTCTTCGTACTGCAGTTTGAAAAAATCCCCGTACTTGAGTCCATACCAACGTAACACCAATATTTATACCCGTATCCATACCTGTACCTGTTTACCCACATTTTTAATAAAAATATCAATCAATTGTAATTTATTATGTCATATAAATTTTTTAATAATATTTAAAAAAAATTCAAGAATGTTATTGTTGAGTTAAGAAATAAACAAACATTTTTATTAAAATGCGCACAAATTTAATAGTGATGTATTTTATAAAATTGATAAGCATACGTGTGTATATAATAATAAAAATATAAAAATATAAAAATATATTATGCGGGTATGCGACGGAATGGGTGCTGAGGTATCCGCATCCGAGTCCATACCGACTTATTTTTGTGGGTAATTATCCGTGTTCATGCCCGTATCCATTTTGCGAGTTTTAATTCTATCCATTGTGAGTAATTGTTCAATGTACCCGCTAGAAATGAGTACAATTGTCATCCCTAGCTATGACCTAGTCTACACAATGCCCAGATTAGACCAATTTTTTAATGAAAAAAAGCTAAAGTTTTTATAAATTTATTTAATTAAAAAGGCAGACGTTAGACAAAGGTATAATAGACCGACATTTTAAATTAAATATAAACAATTTTTTTATTGCTGTTATTATTATATATATATATTTTTAGTTTGTGTTAAACCATAAATTAGTAATTAGTAACATATTCAGTAACTTTAAACATCCTCCCACACTTGTTTTTCACATTTTTACAGATATTATTATAAAATAGAATTTAAATAGGATGCTATATAAACTCAATAATTTAAAAGATTATGTTATATCTCAAAAATAGAACTTAATACAATTGACCCTTTAATTTGTTAATGTATTTAAAAATAAGTCAAATTATTTATATTGAAAAGAATGATAAAATGATGTTTTGATTTTATTTCTCAGCTCTAGGCTGGTTTATATACTAAAAATATAATAATTATAATTAATTTTCTCTTTAATGGAGAATAAACGAAAACAATAAAATAAAAAAATAAAATATTTTCCAACATCCCCTCAAGTTAGTCCTTAGATATTTATCTTGCCCAACTTTTCTATCAAATGCTCAGTCTTGCCAAACATTTGGTCAGGATATCCCCAGTTTGCTGACTTGAAGTCACAAAAGGGAGACATATGATTCCAGCATCTAACTTCTCCTTTATGAAGTGTCAATTATTCTCAATATGCTTGGTTCTGTCATGTTGAACTGGGTTTTGAGCTATGCTAATGGTAGCTTTAGTGTCAGAGTATAATTTCAATGGAAGCTCAATTTTCATCTTAAGTTCTTCTAGGACTCCAAGGATCCATAATCCTTCAAAATACCTTGAGACATAGCTCTAAACTCGGCTTCTGCACTACTTCTTACTGCAACTCCTTGTTTCTCGCTCCTCCATGTCACAAGATTACCCCAAACATATGTACAATATCCAGAGGTTGATCTTCTATCTGTGGTTGAACTTGCCCAATCAGCATCGACGAAGATAGACACATTTCCTTCAAATATCTCAGTATCATATAGAATGCCTCAAAATATTCCTCGTAAGGAGAATGCATAAACTGACTTACTACACTAACTGAGAAATATCATATTTCCACCCCTATTAATCAGGTTTCAATATTGTTGTTTTTAGAGTTTATTATGTTCTTCGAATGATTTTGTAATATTTACCTGGATAGACTGGATTGTATCTTGGCTCTGTTCAGCTATTCTAATATAAAATGGTATGCTTCGAGAATGTGGCGTCTGGCTCAATGTCACTGCTTCTGCCATTGGGATAGGAGTTTGGGTCTTGCTCCATTGTCCCTTATCAAACTAGGAAAAATAAAGAATAATGAAGAGTTTAAGACATTAAATTTGATTACATTATTTTTTAAACTTTTTTAATTAAAGGTTAAATATTACATTATATCTTGTTTGAATTTTTTTGTAATGAAATAAATCGCTCAATTTATATCTTTTAACAATAATATTAATCTTAATATTTTATATGATTATAATAAATAAATATATATGTAGCAGTGTTGGTGTCTTCAATTTTTTACATTAGTATTGTTGACGTGTCCGTATTGTATCAATGTGTCTATGTCGGAGTCTGTTGTGCTTCATAGCTTGAGTTAGACACTTGTATTTAGATATATGTTTTGCACTGGTGTGGTGAACTTCTGTTGCATATGCTGTTTTTAGGTCGCTTCCCTTGGAGAAGGAGTATCTTTGGAAGCTAAACTCTTGAGCAGGTGAGAAAATTAAAGTTAAACATGTTGCAAATGGTTGTTCCTTCCCTTGGCAGTATTTATGAACTCAATCTTATTACATTACAGAAAGGAAGCAGCATTACGTCAAAGAGAGGTAACATGGAAATTATCTTTTCCCTTTCTGCCAGCATTTATCACAGTAGATAATACCCTTATAACTGTAGCCGGCCAAAGAGATGTTTTGATGAGAATAATATATTATATTATGAATAAGGGGTTCTTTTTATAGGAGAAAATACAATCAGTGAACTCCTTAATTTCAAGAGAGATGTAAGAAAAATAAAATAAACATAAAGTTAAAATAATAAGAAAAAGAAATAATATATCATATTTCAACATGTTCAAATAAGCCCATTTATAATCCTACAAAATATTTTTCATATTCCCAAATTGTCGACCAGTCTAATTTTCGTACAAAAATTCACAAAAGACCTAGCATGTAATATTTTTTTATGACAATGCTTGTGTTTTCTAGGACAAGAATCCAGGGAGGACGATTGAAAATGGTAGATAATGAAATGACCTTTATTTTTTAGGATAACCAGAGTATTCCTCCATATCTACTCAACAACAACAACTCATTTTTTCTGAATCAGTCAAGACCAACCAAGAGAAGTTCCTTCTGCAATGCTGTTGCCTTGGTCATCCCTCATTTAGAGTCATAAAACAATAATTTTCTTCATTTTTTTAAAACTTTAGATGTTGCGAGTCTTCGTTGTGAGGTGTGTCTGTTTGTTAAACATAGTTGTTTCTTTTTTCCGGTTAATAATGAAGTGAGTACTTTTTTGTTTTATTTAATTCATATTGATGTGTGAGGTCCATCGAATGTCCCAAGTATATCAGGTGCCTGGAGATTTGTAACTTTTATTGATCATTGCATTTAGGTCTCGGATCTACTTGTTAGAACAAAAATCTTAAGTTAGTTATGTGTTTTTCCACCTCTTCCCCATGGTAGTTTGATGTGAGTATTAAAAGAATTATGTTCAATTATGTTAAAGATTACTTTAATCACCATCTTAATTCTTTATGTCAAAAAGAAGGTATCATTCATGAGTCTTTCCGTGTTAAAACACCATAACAAAATTGAATTTCTTAGAGAAAAAACAGACACTCGTTAGACCAAATATGTGCTATGATATTCTAAAGTAAGGTTCTTAAGAAATATTGGGGCTAGGCGGTTTTAACTGCATCATATCTTATAAATAGTTTACCTTTTAATTGTCCTTGTCTCCAAAACTCCTTTGAAAGTCTTACCTTTGGAAAAATTGAAATACTTTTTGAGCGTAACCACTTACTAGACACTTGTTAGGCAACCACTTAATTAATGAATTTGAGAGTAAGACCGTAGAAAAATTGTTTTTGGGAATTGAAGTTGTCCACTCTAAGAAAAGAATCTTCATATCTCAATTTGCTGATCTTCTACAAGAGGCTGACAAGACAACATGAAAGTTTGCAAATACACCAATGGATCCAATTGTAAAGTTGGAAAACACAAGAGAAAATATTGCGGTTGAAAAACTTATATACCTATCACATACTAATCTTGGTGTTGCTTTTACGACAAACTGAGTTAACCAATTCATGCACCAATCAAAAGAGATTCATTTGCAAGCTGCGTTTTGAATTGTGCCATATTTGAAAGGAATTCCAGGTAGAAGAATTTAGTTTGAACATAATGGAAGTGTGTGTCTTGAAGCATATATTGATGTTGGCCATGCAGTCCCAATGTGATTAGGAAATCAACTGCAAGATATTGCCTTTTCCTAGATGGGAATCTTGCAACTTAAAAGAGTAAAGAATAAAGTGTGGTATCCAGATCGAGTACTGAATATACAAACTACTATGACTACAAATGACTTTAGAAGACTTGAAGATAAAGAGTAATGAATCAATGAGACTATTATGATAAAAGTCTTCTATTAGCATAACCCATAATCCAATGCAGAATGATAGAACAATACATATTAAAGTTGTTAGACACTTAATCAAAGAAAAATTAAATATTGATCTTTTTTGTACTTCATATGTCTCTTCTGAAGGAAACCTTCCAGATCTTCTAACTAAGGGAATGAATGAGAATAATTTTAAAAAAATTGTTTTCTAAATGGAAAGGATAAATATTCATTTGTCAACTTCTGAGAGTATTGTTATTAATTTATTTTTATTATCGTTAGTAGTAATTTGTATTCGGACCTTTAGCCCATTGGTCAAACTCATTAAGTTAGAATGGTCTATATAAAAAGATTCGTGCGCTTGTTCATGACATATACTCAAAATACATTATTTGGTTTTCACACATATTTGTATATGCTGCATCCTATGGCACCGATGATGGTGCACGGTGGATCTGTTGGTTTGGACAACAGCGACAACATTAGTGGAAATTTATTGCTCCTAGACTTTGTGCTCGGAACAGGGATGGTAAAACAGGTTGGTCCTGTCGGGCCGGCCTGTTTAACCTACTATTTTTGTTGTGCGAGTTGTGATAACATTGGTTGTTGGACTAATCGTTCCCATTGTTTTGACAACAGTGGTTGCTGGCCTAACCTTTCTGGCGACAGCCACTCAGTCGGGCCATCTTTGAATCTCAACTCACTCATTTAAGTTGCAATCTTTCTTAATTGTGGTGGCAATGGTGACGACAGTCGGATTGCCGTACATGCATGGTATCTCCATTCCTAAGCAATGTTTCTTAACAAACTCACATCTTATTGCCCCTTTCACTCAATCCAATACCACATCCTTCTGTTTTTCTTCAACGCGTTCCTTCATCTTGACCGTTCCCTTTTGTAATACTCAAATTGTTCTTTGCACATCGCACTCAGTGCTCTGGTTAGCCTTTGTTCGCTTCCTCCTTCTGGTTCTGCTTCTACATTCAGATCTCTGCCTTCTTTTTGGTAGTGTTTATTCATCTGTACCATTTCATCTTTACTTCACTTTTGATTTCGTTTGATTTTGAGATGCTTAATAGTTCTTGCTTCTCTTCTTGAATTGGAGCACAGCCTCCTTTATTTTCTTATTTTTCAATTTCTGAATCTAGAAGACGACCCCAAACTTCTAGTTGAAATTGCCTTTGCACCGCTTTCTCAAAGGTCCGCCATGTTGCATGATGATTTTTCTGTCTCCAAGAAGTCCACCATTCAAATGCTTCCCTCTCAAAGCCACCTAACCAGCTAATGAAACTCTTACTTCTTTCGGTATTTTGTTGGTCTCAAAATACTTGTAGTACACTTGGATCTTCCACAAATAAGTCTTTCTCCCATTAAAATTAGGAATCAATTTTTTCGGAAGGCTCTTTACTTTCATGGCTTCCAATCTTCTCATCCATGGTTTCTTCTTTATGCCTACTTATTTATTACCAGATGCTCCTAGGATCAGAGCTCCGTTACCAATATAGTTCTAGAATTTACGAGTAAGTGAGGGATAATATATCCTGAATACAACTTATATTATAATTAACAACACTCTAGTATGGCATTCTTTAGAGTTGGTTATGAGAACAAGGAGAGACCAATAACCCAACCTCTAAGAATTTGAGAGCCTAGTCTTTCCTTACCAACCAAACTGTTAAGAAATGTGGTTAGGCCTAACTCAACCCTACAAAACCGGCTTATAGGGTGAGGATTGCCCCCACTTATAAGGACATGTCCAGGCCATATATTGTCCAATGTGGGACTCTTAACACACCCCCTCACGCCCAGGACTAGACAACTGGAGCGTGGAAATAAATGGCGGGTGGCCCGATAGCGGAAACCATAGAAGGTGGCCCACCGGATCTTAAACGAGGCTCTGATACCATGTTAAGAAATGTGGTTAGGCCTAACTCAACCCTACAAAACCGGCTTATAGGGTGAGGATTGCCCCCACTTATAAGGACATGTCCAGGCCATATATTGTCCAATGTGGGACTCTTAACACAAACATTAAACAATCGAATGACTCCCTTTTCCCTTTCAGCCCATAGTAATTATTCTAACATCCTATAGGAGTTAAACGTGAGTAACGGTAATTACTGGACACAATGTGTAATCATAATACAGTAAATTGCCTACTAATTAATATTGCATAACTTCTGCTCCAACGCTAGTTTGATTTCTATGCTTCTTTCTGTCATAAGTTCTAGTGATAGATAGGAAGGCCTACTACTAACTACTGGAGTATCTTAAGCTAAGGGTAGTATAAGCCTCAAGACTGACATCTGTCAGCTTGAGTGTAATGTCAAACATGATATAGTAGGTCACCTGGTTACAACTATAAGTAACACAGGTGTATCAATTGTAACTAACTTTCCACAATTAATGAAAATCAGTTTTAACAGAAATATGAAAAACCTAACTAACTATTCTCTCAAATCTAACACTAACATTATGGTGTGTTTAAAATATGCTATCCAGTGAATGGAGATGGAACTATTTTTCAACAAAATAGATGGATGTACTACTATTTCTTATTTTTCTCTTATTATGACAGTTTTATATTTCATAGGCCGTACTGAAAAATTCCAGAGAGTCAAAGGATGGGGTTGATAAGGAAATCACATCTCTACAGACAGAAGTTGAGGTGATTACGTCAATTTTTAAAAATATTCTCAATACAAGCTAGTACCATTTATGTTTTAACCATCTCCTCTCAAATAGCATGCAAAAGTAGAGACTGAAGCCACAGTGAAACAGCTGAATGGAACTGAATCCGAAGTGAAAACTCTCCGATCAATGACGCAAAGAATGGTATTAACTCAGAAAGAAATGGTAGGTACTTCAACAGTTAATGGAATCCAATGGTATTTGTAAGTTGTTTGTACTTCTCCTTATTATAAGCTATCTTCTTCTTCTTCTTCTTAGGAGGAAGTTGTTCTTAAGAGGTGTTGGCTAGCTCGTTATTGGGGTTTAGCCACAAAATATGGTAAGCAACTGTCTGATTTAGCCCCATTCTTCTTCTTTAATGGCATCTCTTCCTGATATTACAGACAAGTTATTTTTATATCAATTGGTTCCATATTGTTAAGATATTGCCTTGATTTAGTTTCCTTTATTTCCATTATGTAGATATTTTGTTTTCATTTTTATGATATTAGCTCTTATTCTTATCCCTATAATTCAGGGATCTTGATTGTAAACTTTTGATTATAAATACACGAGGTGGGAGGGTTTAGTCTCTCAAGCAATTCAGTCATTTAATTCAAGACATGTGTTAATATCTTTTATTAGAACCTTAGACTTATTGTTGTGCATAGAAAAATAGAAAAGTAGGGATGACAATTGGACCCAAATCCAACGGGTACCTGCAAAAATAGAAAAGTAGAGATGACTGCCGCTTTGTTTTAGAATTTGGGTTGTGCCTAACTCCATCCCTTCAAAATCGGCTTGTAAGGTAAAAACTACCTTATAAACAAATATTTAGGCCATATCTCATATGATGTGGAACTTTTAACAAACGGAAATGGTCAAAAAGAGGTGGGGGATCATGTCTTCCATCAAGACTACCACAGTACCACAGGCACTTGACTAAATACTTCTTTGTTTGTGCCGCATCAGCATATAAGGAAGGAAACCTTAATTTCCCTTAAGCTCATGCAATGACGCCGCAGCACCTTGTAGCATTACTAGCTGCACACTATCAGGGAGATACAATTCCAAAGCATGACACTTTACTGTGCCAAACGAGATATTTACATAGACTTAATTAAAACTAATTAAAATAAAATGCTTCCTTCCACACTTAACATCAACTTAGACTTAGTAAATTCAAGCTTAAAAAGATTAGACAATTCTTATTTCTAAGAGTTACCATCATTAACATTGTAAAACTAATGAGTGCGGCTTGGTTGCATATTGGGATTTAGCTGTCAATAAACTAAGCTACAGTTGGTGGTTATTTATCTTCCTTTTTATTCTTGTGGTGGTTTGGCTAAAGGTATCTGTTGGCAATACCGGAATACATTATCAAAGCTTTTAAGTATCAGTTTGCCTTATAATCAAATGTATTATTGCATGCATATATATTATATTTTGGTTGTATATCTAGTTTGAATTTGGCGGAGTTGCACAAGTGGAATAAATTCTAAGTTCACTTCTAGCTATCTTTTATCTTGTGTAATATTTACCTTGGTTTACAGGTATCTGTGCAGATGTTGCAGTTTCAAAGTATGAACTTTGGTCATCCTTAGCTCCTCTTCCATTTGAGATTGTTGTTTCTGCAGGACAAAAGGCCAAGGAGGAATCCTGGGAAAAAGGCATGAACTAAAGATTTGGACTCTACAGTTCATTGTAGTTTGCCTGCACAGTAGAATATATCTCCGTTGTGTTATACTTTTATTATTCTATTACACAAGCCTGTGAGTTTTCAGTAGATAATTGTTATGACTTTTAAGCAGGCGATGATGCGACAGAGAAGAGGAGCAATCTTGTTCCAGACTTGAATGATCTTACTGGAGAAGGAAATATTGAAAGTATGCTTTCGGTTGAAATGGGACTAAAGGAGCTTGCTTCTTTAAAGGTGTTGTTCAAATGCATTGGTGATTTTGTTTTTCTTCATGTTCATTTATAGCAAAAAATTTAGCCATAAGTTTTGTGTGATCTTGTTTAGATTTCATTGAATTTGCTATATACTTTTTCAGGATAGCAGAGTTGCCATACATAGGAAAAGCTAATCTCTATATATTATTTTTTATTTGTTTTCTAAGGTTGAGGATGCTATTGTGCAAGCATTAGCCCAACAACGGCGTCCAAGTCCAAATTCTGCTCGACAACTAGTATTAGGTATGCGCTCATGCTATGTCACTATTTTCTTTTTATTTTTGTTCTTCAAGCGTATATTAAACACAAATCACGCACATCACATAATACTAGATACTTGTCTCTTTATTCTGTTGAGGATTTATAACTTATAAGAGGGGTTTTATAAAATTTAAATCCTTTTACCGGAACAATTTCAATAAACAGATTTTAATTAAATAACTAAATACAAAAGACAGACATCAGGTCGAACACTTTTGAAAATCTAGAAATATCTCTTAAAGCACGCTCTTCTATTTATCGAGAAAGAGATAAGCCACAGATCCTAAGAGTTATATTTTGGTTTCTGTATGCTTTTTGATAAGCATTTTCTTCTACATGCTTTAAAACATGTTAGACTAAAATATATTTTATATGTACTAGTAACATTCTGATTCAGTACACTTTTGGATGTTACCAGATATTAAATCACCAGGGGATCCTAAGTTTATGGAAGCATTTGGTATGTTCTCCCCCACCTATCTGAGCAGTGTTCCTTTGTGCAAATAATGTTTTAGTATTATTGTGTTTTTGTAGAGCTGAGTCCAGAGGAATCTGAGGATGTTCTTTTCAAGGAGGTATTTAGTTCTATTTCACTAATCATTCCATGCTCTTTATCAGTGTCAGCATCTTTGAATGTCTATATCTACCGTAGTTCATTTTTATTTTGTAAGGCATGCTTTCCTCGATTCTAGATCACATGGTCTTTTGTTAATCATTTACCCCACTCTTCTATCCACTTAACCTGTTCATTGATATCTGTGGCTTGCTAATACACCTCGGGTTTGTGACCACTGAGCTGTAAAGTCGATGGTCGCTCTCATTGAGAAGTATATTTGTATTACTGAAACATGTTTTCTATGTGGATTTACTCTCTGTCAGGCCTGGCTGACTTATTTTTGGAGAAGAGCCAAGGCTCATGGTATAGAGGAGGACGTCGCCAAAGAACGCCTTCTATTTTGGATTGGTCGAAGTAGGCATTCACCTACTTCGCACGACGCCGTTGATGGTACTGTGTAACATTTTTATTTTAAACAATTACTCTGATTTATCAGCCCTATATTATGCTAATTAGTTGAGAAGAAAATGTTCAACTTAGGTGTTTCCATTAACCTTCAACTTACCAAACCTAGATTGCTTCAAAGGTTTAGCAAGGATATTTGCAAGATATGTTTTCCATCCAGTTAACTATATGGGTTTTCAAATTTCAGTGGAGCAAGGGCTTTTGGAGTTGCGGAAATTGGGGATTGAACATAGACTTTGGGAAGGATCCAGAAAAGAAGTTGACGAGGAGGACTTGAGTATTGCATCGAAGATTGTGGTTGAGACATTTTCCATGTCCAGAGTATGAATTGTGAATTTCATTTTTCCTTGTGGAATCCATTACACTGTTCAAGTGAGATTAATCACACCGACTGCAGCTCTTGGTAACTGTTATAATAGCTGAATTGATTTTAGAAAGTGATGAAATTGTAGCCCTTCGGAGAATGTTTTTCCTCTTGGAATAGCACAAATAATAGTAGTTGATAAACCTATTAAAATAATTGTTCATCAAAAGGGAAAAGTTTTGCTGTTAGTTGGAAAAGCGCAAGTTTGTTTTTAAAATAATGTAGGATGCACTTAATCTTCATATAATTTTTTTCAATACACCTCAGAGGTTTCCTTCCATCTTGCATCAGCTGGAAACCTCTAAAGCAAATTTCACTTTTATAAAATTATAACTTCACTTTTCACTTTTTTATGTGTGATTTGAATAGTTATAATTTTATTATTTTCAAAAATTTTAAAGTTTAAATAATTTTAAAGTTTAAATCACATATTTTATCAAGAAAAAAGTGATTTGTTAAATTACATTTTATTATAAGATTTAACTTAGGATTGATAAAGTATATATATAATATACTTATGATAAATATACTCATTGCATCTGGAAGGATAAATATACTTATGATGTAAGTTGCTGGCCTCGAACACATATTTGATCATAACCTCTTTTCTAGCTCTACATAACAAACGACCTCTCCAAGAGTTGATTCTCTTCCATATTACCAATGTATGCAAATTTAACGAACATCGTGTATTTTATGTTGTATAACACATGAAAATCTTCTAAAATACCAATGTATGCAAGTTTAACGAACTTCGTGACATTTATGCAGTATAGCACAAGAAAATCTTCATAAATACGAAAGTTTACAAGTTTAACGAAATTCGTGACTTTTATGTAATATAGCATAAGAAAATCTTCAAAAAGATTTTTTTTTTTGTAAGTTTAAATAACTTCGTGACTCTTATATAGAATAACACATGAAAAACTTCCAAAATACCAATGTATGCAAGTTTAACAAACTTCGTGTATGTTTTGAAGTATATCTCACGAAAATCTTCCAAATACTAAAGTTTGTAAGTTTAACGAACTTCATGACATTTATGTCCTATAGCAACGAAAATCTTCCAAAAGACCAAATTTTGCAAGTAACAAACTTCGTGACTTTTATGTAGCATAGCACACAAAATCTTCCAAAATACCAATGTATGCAAGTTTAACGAACTTCGTGACTTTAATGTTGTATTACACACAAAAATCTTCCAAAATACCAAAATTTACAAGTTTAACGAACTTCGTGACTTTTATGTAGTATAGCTCACGGAAATCTTCAAAAGGATCAAATTATGAAATTTTAACGAACTTCGTGACTTTTACATAGTATAGTACACAAAAATATTCCAAAAGACTAACTTTTGAAAATTTAACAAACTTCGTGACTTTTATGTAGTATAGCACACGCAAATCAACCAAAATACCAATGTATGCAAGTTCAACGAACTTCTTGACTTTTATGTAGTATAGCACACGAAAATCTTCCAAAATACCAACGTATACATGTTTAACGAATTTCGTGACTTTTATTTAGCATAGCACACGAAAATCTTAAAAAATACAAAAATTTACAAGTTTAACGAACTTCGTGACTTTTATGTAGTATAACACACGAAAATCTTCCAAAATACCAAAATTTGCAAGTTTAACAAACTTCACGACTTTTATGTAGTGTAGCATTAGAAAATCTTCCAAAATACCAATGTATGCAAGTTTAACGAACTTTGTGACTTTAATATAGCATAGCACACGAGAATCTTCCAAATTACAAAAATTTGCAAGTTTAACGAACTTTGTGACTATTATGAAGTATAGCTCACGAAATCTTCCAAAATACCAAAATTTGCAAGTTTAAAAAGCTTCGTGACTTTTATGTAGTGTAGCACACAAAAATCTTCCAAAGACCAAAATTTTGCAAGTTTAACAAACTTCGTGATTTTTATGTAATATATAGCACATAGAAATCTTCTAAAATACCATTGTATGCAAGTTTAATGAACTTTGTGACTTAAATGTAGTATAGCAGACGAAAATCTTCCAAAATACCAATGTATGCAAGTATAATGAACTTCATGACTTTTATGTAGTATAGCACACAAAAATATTTCAAAATAACAAAGTTTGCAAGTTTAACGAACTACGTGACATTTATGTAGTATCGCACATGAAAATCTTCATAAATACCAAAGATTTCAAATTTAACGAGTTTCGTGACTTTTATGTAGTATAGCACACGAAAATCTTTCAAAATTCCAAATTTTGCAAGTTTAATGAACTTCGCAACTTTTATGTAGTAGCACACGAAAATCTTCCATAAACCAAATTTTGCAAGTTTAACGAACTTTGTGACTTTTATGTAGTATAGCACACAAAAATCTTCCAAAAGACCAAACTTTGCAAGTTTAACAAACTTCGTGACTTTTAAGTAGTATAGCACAAGAAAATCTTCCAAAATACCTATGTATACAAGTTTAACGAACTTCGTGATTTTTATGTAGCATAGCACACGAAAATCTCCAAAATTACAAAATTTTGCAAGTTTAACGAATTTTGTGACTATTATGAACTATAGCACAAAAATATCTTCCAAAAGACCAAAATTTGAAAGTTTACCAAACTTTGTGAATTTTATGTAGTATAGCACACAAAAATCTTTCAAAATACCAATTTATACATGTTTAACGAATTTCGTGACTTTTATGTAGCGTAGCACTCAAAAATCTTAAAAAATACAAAAATTTGCAAGTTTAACGAACTTCGTGACTTTTATGTAGTATATCACACAAAAATCTTCCAAAATACCAAAATTTGCAAGTTTAACAAACTTCGTAAATTTATGTAGTGTAGCATAAGAAAATCTTCCAAAATACCGATGTATGCAAGTTTAACGAACTTTGTGTCTTTAATGTAGCATAGCACACGAGAATCTCCCACATTACACAAATTTGCAAGTTTAACGAACTTTGTGACTATTATGAAGTATAGCTCACGGAATCTTTCAAAATACAAAAATTTACAAGTTTAACAAACTTCGTGACTTTTATGTAGTGTAGCACACAAAAATCTTCCAAAGACCAAATTTTGCAAGTTTAACAAACTTTGTGGATTTAACGTAGTATATAGCACACATAAATCTTTTAAAATACCATTGTATGCAAGTTTAACGAACTTTGTGACTTAAATGTAGTATAGTACACGAAAATTTTCCAAAATACCAATGTATATAAGTTTAATGAACTTCGTGACTTTTATGTAGTATAGCACACAAAAATATTTCAAAATACCAAAGTTTGCAAGTTTAACGAACTACGTGACATTTATGTAGTATCGCACATGAAAATCTTTATAAATACCAAAGATTTCAAATTTAACGAGTTTCGTGACTTTTATGTAGTATAGCACACGAAAATCTTTCAAAATTCCAAATTTTGCAAGTTTAATGAACTTTGCAAATTTTATGTAGTAGCACATGAAAATCTTCCATAAACCAAATTTTGCAAGTTTAACGAACTTCGTGACTTTTATGTAGTATAGCACACAAAAATCTTCCAAAAGGCCAAACTTTGCAAGTTTAACAAACTTCGTGACTTTTAAGTAGTATAGCACAAGAAAATCTTCCAAAATACCTATGTATACAAGTTTAACGAACTTCGTGATTTTTATGTAGCATAGCACACGAAAATCTCCAAAATTACAAAATTTTGCAAGTTTAATGAATTTTGTGACTATTATGAACTATAGCACAAAAATATCTTCCAAAAGACCAAAATTTGAAAGTTTACCAAACTTTGTGAATTTTATGTAGTATAGCACACAAAAATCTTTCAAAATACCAATTTATACATGTTTAACGAATTTCGTGACTTTTATGTAGCGTAGCACTCAAAAATCTTAAAAAATACAAAAATTTGCAAGTTTAACGAACTTCGTGACTTTTATGTAGTATAGCACACAAAAATCTTCCAAAATACCAAAATTTGCAAGTTTAACAAACTTCGTAAATTTTATGTAGTGTAGCATAAGAAAATCTTCCAAAATACCGATGTATGCAAGTTTAACGAACTTTGTGTCTTTAATGTAGCATAGCACACGAGAATCTCCCACATTACTCAAATTTGCAAGTTTAACGAACTTTGTGACTATTATGAAGTATAGCTCACGGAATCTTTCAAAATACAAAAATTTACAAGTTTAACAAACTTCGTGACTTTTATGTAGTGTAGCACACAAAAATCTTCCAAAGACCAAATTTTGCAAGTTTAACAAACTTTGTGGATTTAACGTAGTATATAGCACACATAAATCTTCTAAAATACCATTGTATGCAAGTTTAACGAACTTTGTGACTTAAATGTAGTATAGCACACGGAAATTTTCCAAAATACCAATGTATATAAGTTTAATGAACTTCGTGACTTTTATGTAGTATAGCACACAAAAATATTTCAAAATACCAAAGTCTGCAAGTTTAATGAACTTCGTGACATTTATATAGTATAGCACACAAAAATATTTCAAAATACTAAAGTCTGCAAGTTTAATGAACTTCGTGACATTTATGTAGTATAGCACATGAAAATCTTCATAAATACCAAAGATTTCAAATTTAACGAAGTTCGTGACTTTTATGTAGTATAGCACAAGGAAATCTTCCAAAATATTAAAATTTGCAAGTTTAACGAATTTCGTGACTTTTATGTAGTATAGCACAAGAAAATCTGCCAAAATACCTATGTATACAAGTTTAACGAACTTCGTGACTATTATGTAGCATAGCACACAAATATCTCCCAAATTACAAAATTTTGCAAGTTTAACGAATTTTTTGAATATTATGAACTATAACTCACGAAACCTTCCAAAATACCAAAATTTGCATGTTTCACAAACTTCGTGACTTTTATGTAACACACGGAAATGATCCAAAATACCAATGTATGCAAGTTTAACGAACTTCTTGACTTTTATGTAGTATAGCACACGCAATTCTTTCAAAAGACCCAATTTAACAAATTTCGTAACTTTTTTGTAGTATATAGCATACAAAAATCTTCGAAAAGACTAAATTTTGCAAGTTTAACAAACTTTGTGACATTTATGTAGTATAGCACACGAAAATCTTCCAAAATACCAATGTATGCTAGTTAATGAACTTCGTGACTTTTATGTAGTATAGCACACAAAAATCTTCCAAAAGACCAAACTTTACAAGTTTAACAAACTTCGTGACTTTTATGTAGTATAGCACACGAAAATCTTCCAAAATACCAATTTATACATGTTTAACGAATTTCGTGACTTTTATATAGCATAGCACACGAAAATTTGAAAAAATACAAAAATTTGCAAGTTTAACGAACTTCGTGACTTTTATGTAGTATAGCACACGAAAATCTTCCAAAATACCAAAATTTGCAAGTTTAGCAAACTTTGTGAATTTTATGTAGTATAGCATAAGAAAATCTTCAAAAATACTAATGTATGCAAGTTTAACGAACTTTGTGACTATTATGGAGTATAGCTCACGAAATCTTCCAAAATACCAAAATTTGCAAGTTTAACAAACTTCGTGACTTTTATGTAGTGTAACACAAAGAAATCTTCCAAAGACTAAATTTTGCAAGTTTAACAAACTTCGTGACTTTTACATATTATATAGCACACATAAATCTTCTAAAATACCATTGTATACAAGTTTAACAAACTTTGTGACTTAAATGTAGTATAGCACACGAAAATATTCTAAAATACCAATGTATGCAAGTTTAATGAACTTCGCGACTTTTATTTAGTATAGCACACAAAAATATTCCAAAATACCAAAGTTTGCAAGTTTAACGAACTTCGTGACATTTATGTAGTATAGCACATGAAAGTCTTCATAAATAACAAAGATTTCAAATTTAACGAATTTCGTGACTTTATTTAGTATATCAAACGAAAATCTTCCAAAATTCCAAAATTTGCAAGTTTAATGAACTTCGCGTTATTTATGTAGTAGCACACGAAAATCTTCCAAAATACCAAAATTTGACTGTTATACGATCTTCATGACTTTTATGTGGTATAGCTACGAAAATTTTCCAAAATACCAATGTATGCAAGTTTACTAAACTTCGTGACTTTAATGTAGTATAACACACAAAAATTTCCAAAATACTAAAATTTGCAAGTTTAAATTCGTGACATTTGTGAAGTATAGCACATGAAAATCTTCAAAAATACTAAAGATTGCAAATTTAACGAATTTCGTGACTTATATGTAGTATAGCACATGAAAATCTTCCAAAATACCAGATTTTGCATGTTAAACGAACTTTGTGACTTTTATGTAGTATGACACACGTAAATCTTCAAAAGGACCAAATTTTGAAGGTTTAACGAACTTCATGACTTTTATGTAGTATAGCACACGAAGAACTTCCAAAAACCAAAATTTGCAAGTTTAACAAACTTCGTGACTTTTAAGTAGTAGAGCACACAAAAATCTTCAAAAAAACCAGTTTTTGAATGTTCAACGAACTTCGTGTCTTTTAGTTAGTTTAGCATACAAAATTTTTCCAAAATACCAAAATTTTAAAGTTAAACGAACTTCGTAACTTTTAAGTAGTATAGCATACCAAAATCTTCAAAAGGACCAAACTTGTAAAGTTTAACGAACTTCGTGACTTTTATATAATATAACACACGAAAATCTTCCAAATATTAAAATTGCAAGTTTAACGAACTCTGTGACTTTTATGTAGCAGCACATGAATATCTTCAAAAAGACCAAATTTTGCCAATTTAACAAATTTCGTAACTTTTTTGTAGTATATAGCACACAAAAATCTTCGAAAAGACAAAATTTTGCAAGTATAACAAACTTCGTGATATTTATGTAGTATAACACACGAAAATCTTCCAAAATACCAATGTATGCTAGTTTAAAGAACTTCGTGACTTTTATGTAGTATAGCACACGAAAATCATCCAAAATATTAAAATTTGCAAGTTTAACGAACTTCGTGAATTTTATGTAGTATAGCACACAAAAATCTTCCAAAAGACCAAACTTTGCAAGTTTAACAAACTTCGTGACTTTTATGTAGTATTAGCACAAGAAAATCTTCCAAAATACCTATGTATACAAGTTTAACGAACTTCGTGACTTTTATGTAGCATAGCACACGAATATCTCTCAAATTACAAAATTTTGCAAGTTTGACGAATTTTGTGACTATTATGAACTATAGCTTACGAAATCTTCCAAAATACCAAAATTTGTAAGTTTAACAAACTTCGTGACTTTTATGTAGTATAGCACACGAAAATCTTCCAAATATTAAAATTGCAAGTTTAACGAACTCTGTGACTTTTATGTAGCAGCACATGAATATCTTCAAAAAGACCAAATTTTGCCAATTTAACAAATTTCGTAACTTTTTTGTAGTATATAGCACACAAAAATCTTCGAAAAGACAAAATTTTGCAAGTATAACAAACTTCGTGATATTTATGTAGTATAACACACGAAAATCTTCCAAAATACCAATGTATGCTAGTTTAAAGAACTTCGTGACTTTTATGTAGTATAGCACACGAAAATCATCCAAAATATTAAAATTTGCAAGTTTAACGAACTTCGTGACTTTTATGTAGTATATAGCACACAAAAATCTTCCAAAAGACCAAACTTTGCAAGTTTAACAAACTTCGTGACTTTTATGTAGTATTAGCACAAGAAAATCTTCCAAAATACCTATGTATACAAGTTTAACGAACTTCGTGACTTTTATGTAGCATAGCACACGAATATCTCTCAAATTACAAAATTTTGCAAGTTTGACGAATTTTGTGACTATTATGAACTATAGCTTACGAAATCTTCCAAAATACCAAAATTTGTAAGTTTAACAAACTTCGTGACTTTTATGTAGTATAGCACACAAAAATCTTCCAAAGACCAAATTTTGCAAGTTTAACGAACTTCGTGACTTTTACGTAGTATATAGCATATGAAAATCTTCCAAAAGACCAAAATTTGAAAGTTTACCAAACTTCATGACTTTTATGTAGTATAGCACACAAAAATCTTCCAAAATACCAATTTATACATGTTTAACGAATTTCGGTACTTTTATGTAGCATAGCACACGGAAATCTTAAAAAATACAAAAATTTGCAAGTTTAACGAACTTTGTGACTCTTATGTAGTATAGCACACGAAAATCTTTTAAAATACCAAAATTTGCAAGTTTAACAAACTTCGTGACTTTTAAGTACCGTAGCATAATAAAATCTTCCAAAATACCAATGTATGCAAGTTTAACGAACTTTGTGACTTTAATGAAGCATAGCACACGAGAATCTCCTAAATTACAAAAATTTGCAAGTTTAAAGAGCTTTATGACTATTTTGAAGTATAGCTCACGAAATCTTCCAAAATACACAAATTTTCAAGTTTAACAAACTTCGTGACTTTTATGTAGTGTAGCACACAGATATCTTCCAAAGACTAAATTTTGCAAGTTTAACAAACTTCTTGACTTTTACATAGTATATAGCACACATAAATCTTCTGAAATACTATTGTATGCAAGTTTAACGAACTTTATGACTTAAATGTAGTATAGCACACGGAAATGTTACAAAATACCAATGTATGCAAGTTTAATGAACTTCGTGACTTTTATGTAGTATAGCACTGTTTACGGTGATTTCTGGTAAACAACCGCTAGTCCTCCAAACTATAAAATATACTTTGGTTACTCGCAGGATCGACTAGATTGATCCTAGGACATAGTCAAACAATTGTCTTTCGATCTGATTTGATTCTTGCTTGTTTGTTCTGACTTCAAGAAAACTTGTGTGTGATGTGATCGAATGGATATTCACTTAATCCAAATAACACTTGTTATACACGTGAGTATGACTTTCGACAAAGAAGTATAAATAAAGCGTATAAACTGCAGAAATGTAAAGTGCAAGAATGTAACGTGCAAGAATGTAAAGTGCGTCGAGATAAAAGTTGAACGAAATAAAAGAAGTGCAGGAATGTAAATAACAGAAAGTAAACGAAAGCAGTAATAATGAAAAGATACTTGAATAAAGAAAGATACAAATGTATTAAAATGGTGTTGGTGTCATACGTACATTTCTCAGCGAACTCGTTCTCTAAACACTTGATACTTGAGTGGTTTGTGAGTGATTTGTACAAAATGAACACACGGAATCCTAACATTAAGACCCTTATTTATACTAATTTCGACCCTAACGGTCCTACACTAATCTGATGCCACGTTGCCCACAAGAATCCCTGGGATGCCATCTGTCTTTGTGCAGTTACACAAACTACTTCGAAATTCAAATCCTCCCGCCTGAATCCTCTTTCGACGCGTGGCAACGTGATCAAAACCGAGAATGCCACGAAAACACGTTCAGCCTCAGTACCTTACGTATTTCGCCAAAGGTTTAAGTCTTCAAAGATAATCCTCTTCGAATTAGCTCCAAGTCTAACCATCTTTACTCCAACTCAAACAAACATTCTCGAAACATGGCCATCAGTAGCCATCTTTAATCTCAGAAATGGTCATCAGTAACCATCTTCCTTCGAATTCTAACTCTTCAAAGGATATTCTTTCTAAACGAAATCTTCAGCTAACAAATTGCCCCCAATAAATGTCTGTTTCGAAAAACAAGAGAAATAGGCGTTTCTTGTCATGATGAGATTTCGTTTTACTCACTTCTTAGAGTTCCAAGACAACTGACTAACGTCATAATCATTTATGACTCCACTTTCAAAACGTCTTGTCATTTTCAAAGATGTCTTTTCAGAACTTACATTCCCACGTTCTGGCATTACTTCATGATCATTACTCCTATATACTAGGAATAAGGCTAGTAATTATTCGACCGCCGTTGGATTAAATTAACGCCTGCCGCGTGTCTTTTGACTTTTACCCAAAAGATTTGAAAGAGTTTCCGTTAAACCTTTAAATACTTGAACTTCTACCCTCGCATAACTTCCAGTTCTATTTTCTTTACCCTCAACACAGAAAAGAAAAATTCTCTTTGGCCTCGCTTAACCTATTTCTCAAATCAAATTTACTCATGGCGTATTCTTCAAATGCTCTTCAACCCATTTAGAAACTTCAAAATCCTACACAGATAAAGAATCAAGCACATATTCCAGACCCAAATGATGTAGAGGCGCACGCTATCTACGCTTCTCAGGTAATCATCCCTTTTGAACTTTCTGGAAAAACTCATGCTTTCATGGGTCCTTTACCAGGAGGAAACAACCCCTTTTTGAGTAAATTCTTCCCTGCTTATTATAAGACTAGACCTTTAGTTAGCAAGAATAAGATAGATGAAGAAGGTCATCCAGTCTTAGCTGATCCTGATAACACAACAGAAACCTCAACTGAAACTTCTTTGGTTTTAGAGAAAATTAGGTTAAACTATGTAACCAATTTTGTGAAAGTCTTTAGGTCAATCCCTTTAGCAAAATATCCTGAACTGTATTACTCTTGGTTAGCGAAGGTGGAAAAACAAAAGGCTTCTTTCTGGAAACAATTAGGGATTTATGACCTAATCCAGTTATCCAAAACAGGCCTAGAATATAACCAAACCATGTTAGTAGCGTCGGTTTATTTCTGGGATGCTTCTCATAATACTTTCCGCCTTCCATGTGGAATGGTTACCCCTACCCTCTTCGATGTAGCTGCCATTACAGGGCTTCGACCAACTGGGAAAACCTTCGACCCCAATTTCATGGACACTGACACCATCAATTTTAATGAAGCAACAGTCACCTATACTGCCTTCATTCAACAATACCACAACGAAACGAACCCAGACGTCTCAGATGAAGAACATATAGCATTTCTAGCACTCTGGCTTTCGAGATGCGTCTTTTGCTCTAGGTCCTTACAAGTAGCAAAGAGATACCTTTGCATGGCTAACCAGCTAAATGCTGGGAAAAAGTTAAACCTAAGCCAGTTAATTCTAGGATTTCTCTACGAGAATCTTGGTGAAGCAACAGACCTTGTTAAGAACTACAAAACAGGATCTCTTCTTTTTGGTGGTCCTTTCTGGTTGTTGCAACTATGGCTTAATGCCACTTTCGAGGCTCACCTCCCATATAAAAGTGTTGTGGATGAAGAAAGTGCAGCTATAAAGAATCGAACAGTAGAAGGAACTATATTAGCTTACCTAACTTCAAAGGAAGAAACAGGAAAACTTCGTGAAACCTTCTTGGCATACATAATGATGTTTGCCAAACGTTATCAATTCACTCCCTCGATGGCTCCATTCGTACAACGTAAGGTTGGTCCCGAATGGTTTACTCAAGAATTTCCAGCAACTTCTGTTGATCATCAAGCTGAATCCATGGCTATCTGGGAAGCCTTCCTCACCCCAAAGTTGTTATATCACCGACTTCGATCTTCGAAAAGTCACTGCTGCCTCCTTTGTTATCAACCAAATCTGGTTTCGAGACAATTTGGGTTGGTTCAACTGAAACCAAAGTGCTTGTATGACAAAAGGAATCACATGTGTCTACACACTTCGCATCTGGCAGAAGATGAATATGAGTCAAAAATCTCCAAATATGTTGGCATCACCACTTTGTTTCCAGTTTCTTTCGAACCTGCTTTTTACTCTACCATAGATTTTCATCAATGGTGGACAAAATATTATTCTATGCAAATCTTCGATGCCGAAAGCCTTACTCGGGAACTAACTGAAGCTTTTGCTGATGTGCAGGAGAACCAAATCTTCATAAACCAAATTTTGCAAGTTTAACGAACTTCATGACTTTTAGGTAGTAGCACACGAAAATCTTCCAAAATACAAAAATTTGACTATTATACGAACTTCTTGACTTTTATGTGGTATTGCAGACGAAAATCTTCCAAAATACCAATGTATGCAAGTTTAACGAACTTCGTGACTTTTATGTACTATAGCACACAAAAATCTTCCAAAATACCAATGTATGCAAGTTTAATGAACTTCGTGACTTTAATGTAGTATAGCACACGAAAATCATCAAAAATATTAAAATTTGCAAGTTTAACGAACTTCGTGACTTTTATGTAGTATAGCACACAAAAATCTTCCAAAAGACCAAACTTTGCAAGTTTAACAAACTTCGTGACTTTTATGTAGTATAGCACAAGAAAATCTTCCAAAAGACCAAACTTTGCAAGTTTAACAAACTTCGTGACTTTTATGTAGTATAGCACAAGAAAATCTTCCAAAAAACCAGTTTTTGAAAGTTTAACAAACTTCGTGACTTTTAGTTAGTTTAGCACACGAAAATCTTCCAAAATACCAAAATTTGAAAGCTAAACGAACTTCGTGACTTTTAAGTAGTATAGCATACGAAAATCTTCAAAAAAAGGACCAAACTTGTAAAGTTTAATGAACTTCGTGACTTTTATATAATATAGCACACGAAAATATTCCAAAAACCAAATTTTGCATGTTTAACAAACTTCGTGACTTTTAAGTAGTATAACACAAGAAAATATTCCAAAAACCAATTTTTGGAAGTTTTACGAACTTCATGACTTTTATGTAGTATAGCACACGGAAATCTTACAAAATAACAAAAATTGCAAGTTTAACGAACTCTGTGACTTTTATGTAGTAGCACATGAAAATCTTCAAAAAGACCAAATTTTGCCAATTTAACAAATTTCATAACTTTTTTGTAGTATATAGAACACAAAAATCTTCGAAAAGACTAAATTTTGCAAGTTTAACAAACTACGTGACATTTATGTAGTTTAGCACACTATAATCTTCCAAAATACCAATGTATGCTAGTTTAAAGAACTTCATGACTTTCATGTAGTATAGCACACGAAAATCATCAAAAATATTAAAATTTGCAAGTTTAACGAACTTATTATGTAGTATAGCACACAAAAATCTTCTAAAAGACCAAACTTTGCAGTTTAACAAACTTCGTGACTTTTATGTAGTATAGCACAAGAAAATCTTCCAAAATACCTATGTATACAAGTTTAACGAACTTCGTGACTTTTTTGTAGCATAGCACACGATTATCTCCCAAATTACAATTTTTTTGCAAGTTTAACGAATTTTGTGACTATTATGAACTATAGCTTACGAAATCTACCAAAATACCAAATTTTGTAAGTTTAACAAACTTTGTGACTTTTATGTAGTATAGCACACGAAAATCTTCCGAAGACCAAATTTTGCAAGTTTAACGAACTTCGTGACTTTTACGTAGTATATAGCATACGAAAAATCTTCCAAAAGACCAAAATTTGAAAGTTTATCAAACTTCATGACTTTTACGTAGTATAGCACACGAAAATCTTCCAAAATACCAATTTATACATGTTTAACGAATTTCGTTACTTTTATGTAGCATAGCACACGAAAATCTTAAAAAATACAAAAATTTGCAAGTTTAACGAACTTTGTGACTCTTATGAGTCTAGCACACGAAAATCTTCCAAAATACCAAAATTTGCAAGTTTAACAAACTTCGTGACTTTTATGTACTGTAGCATAAGAAAATCTTCCAAAATGCCAACTTATGCAAGTTTAACGAACTTTGTGACTTTAATGTAGCATAGCACACGAGAATCTCCTAATTTACAAAAATTGTCAAGTTTAACGAACTTTGTGATTATTATGAAGTATAGCTCACGAAATCTTCCAAAATACACAAATTTTCAAGTTTAACAAACTTCGTGACTTTTATGTAGTGTAGCACACAGATATCTTCCAAAGACTAAATTTTGCAAGTTTAACAAACTTCTTGACTCTTACATAGTATATAATACACACAAATCTTCTAATATACTATTGTATGCAAGTTTAACGAAATTTGTAACTTAAATGTAGTATAGCATACGAAAATGTTACAAAATACCAATGTATTTAAGTTTAACGAACTTCGTGACTTTTATGTAGTATAGCACACAAAAATAATCCAAAATACCAAAGGTTGCAAGTTTAACGAACTTCGTGCCATTTATGTAGTATAACACATGAAATCGTCATAAATACCAAAGATTTCAAATTTAACAAATTTCGTGACTTTTATGTAGTATAGCACACGAAAATCTTCCAAAATTCCAAAATTTTGCAAGTTTAACGAACTTCATGACTTTTAGGTAGTAGCACACGAAAATCTTCCAAAATACAAGATTTTGCATGTTAAACGAACTTTGTGACTTTTATGTAGTATGACACACGTAAATCTTCAAAAGGACCAAATTTTGAAGGTTTAACGAACTTCATGACTTTTATGTAGTATAGCACACGAAGAACTTCCAAAAACCAAAATTTGCAAGTTTAACAAACTTCGTGACTTTTAAGTAGTAGAGCACACAAAAATCTTCAAAAAAACCAGTTTTTGAATGTTCAACGAACTTCGTGTCTTTTAGTTAGTTTAGCATACAAAATTTTTCCAAAATACCAAAATTTTAAAGTTAAACGAACTTCGTAACTTTTAAGTAGTATAGCATACCAAAATCTTCAAAAGGACCAAACTTGTAAAGTTTAACGAACTTCGTGACTTTTATATAATATAACACACGAAAATCTTCCAAATATTAAAATTGCAAGTTTAACGAACTCTGTGACTTTTATGTAGCAGCACATGAATATCTTCAAAAAGACCAAATTTTGCCAATTTAACAAATTTCGTAACTTTTTTGTAGTATATAGCACACAAAAATCTTCGAAAAGACAAAATTTTGCAAGTATAACAAACTTCGTGATATTTATGTAGTATAACACACAAAAATCTTCCAAAATACCAATGTATGCTAGTTTAAAGAACTTCGTGACTTTTATGTAGTATAGCACACGAAAATCATCCAAAATATTAAAATTTGCAAGTTTAACGAACTTCGTGACTTTTATGTAGTATAGCACACAAAAATCTTCCAAAAGACCAAACTTTGCAAGTTTAACAAACTTCGTGACTTTTATGTAGTATTAGCACAAGAAAATCTTCCAAAATACCTATGTATACAAGTTTAACGAACTTCGTGACTTTTATGTAGCATAGCACACGAATATCTCTCAAATTACAAAATTTTGCAAGTTTGACGAATTTTGTGACTATTATGAACTATAGCTTACGAAATCTTCCAAAATACCAAAATTTGTAAGTTTAACAAACTTCGTGACTTTTATGTAGTATAGCACACGAAAATCTTCCAAATATTAAAATTGCAAGTTTAACGAACTCTGTGACTTTTATGTAGCAGCACATGAATATCTTCAAAAAGACCAAATTTTGCCAATTTAACAAATTTCGTAACTTTTTTGTAGTATATAGCACACAAAAATCTTCGAAAAGACAAAATTTTGCAAGTATAACAAACTTCGTGATATTTATGTAGTATAACACACGAAAATCTTCCAAAATACCAATGTATGCTAGTTTAAAGAACTTCGTGACTTTTATGTAGTATAGCACACGAAAATCATCCAAAATATTAAAATTTGCAAGTTTAACGAACTTCGTGACTTTTATGTAGTATAGCACACAAAAATCTTCCCAAAGACCAAACTTTGCAAGTTTAACAAACTTCGTGACTTTTATGTAGTATTAGCACAAGAAAATCTTCCAAAATACCTATGTATACAAGTTTAACGAACTTCGTGACTTTTATGTAGCATAGCACACGAATATCTCTCAAATTACAAAATTTTGCAAGTTTGACGAATTTTGTGACTATTATGAACTATAGCTTACGAAATCTTCCAAAATACCAAAATTTGTAAGTTTAACAAACTTCGTGACTTTTATGTAGTATAGCACACAAAAATCTTCCAAAGACCAAATTTTGCAAGTTTAACGAACTTCGTGACTTTTACGTAGTATATAGCATATCAAAATCTTCCAAAAGACCAAAATTTGAAAGTTTACCAAACTTCATGACTTTTATGTAGTATAGCACACAAAAATCTTCCAAAATACCAATTTATACATGTTTAACGAATTTCGGTACTTTTATGTAGCATAGCACACGGAAATCTTAAAAAATACAAAAATTTGCAAGTTTAACGAACTTTGTGACTCTTATGTAGTATAGCACACGAAAATCTTTTAAAATACCAAAATTTGCAAGTTTAACAAACTTCGTGACTTTTAAGTACCGTAGCATAATAAAATCTTCCAAAATACCAATGTATGCAAGTTTAACGAACTTTGTGACTTTAATGAAGCATAGCACACGAGAATCTCCTAAATTACAAAAATTTGCAAGTTTAAAGAGCTTTATGACTATTTTGAAGTATAGCTCACGAAATCTTCCAAAATACACAAATTTTCAAGTTTAACAAACTTCGTGACTTTTATGTAGTGTAGCACACAGATATCTTCCAAAGACTAAATTTTGCAAGTTTAACAAACTTCTTGACTTTTACATAGTATATAGCACACATAAATCTTCTGAAATACTATTGTATGCAAGTTTAACGAACTTTATGACTTAAATGTAGTATAGCACACGGAAATGTTACAAAATACCAATGTATGCAAGTTTAATGAACTTCGTGACTTTTATGTAGTATAGCACTGTTTACGGTGATTTCTGGTAAACAACCGCTAGTCCTCCAAACTATAAAATATACTTTGGTTACTCGCAGGATCGACTAGATTGATCCTAGGACATAGTCAAACAATTGTCTTTCGATCTGATTTGATTCTTGCTTGTTTGTTCTGACTTCAAGAAAACTTGTGTGTGATCGAATGGATATTCACTTAATCCAAATAACACTTGTTATACACGTGAGTATGACTTTCGACAAAGAAGTATAAATAAAGCGTATAAACTGCAGAAATGTAAAGTGCAAGAATGTAACGTGCAAGAATGTAAAGTGCGTCGAGATAAAAGTTGAACGAAATAAAAGAAGTGCAGGAATGTAAATAACAGAAAGTAAACGAAAGCAGTAATAATGAAAAGATACTTGAATAAAGAAAGATACAAATGTATTAAAATGGTGTTGGTGTCATACGTACATTTCTCAGCGAACTCGTTCTCTAAACACTTGATACTTGAGTGGTTTGTGAGTGATTTGTACAAAATGAACACACGGAATCCTAACATTAAGACCCTTATTTATACTAATTTCGACCCTAACGGTCCTACACTAATCTGATGCCACGTTGCCCACAAGAATCCCTGGGATGCCATCTGTCTTTGTGCAGTTACACAAACTACTTCGAAATTCAAATCCTCCCGCCTGAATCCTCTTTCGACGCGTGGCAACGTGATCAAAACTGAGAATGCCACGAAAACACGTTCAGCCTCAGTACCTTACGTATTTCGCCAAAGGTTTAAGTCTTCAAAGATAATCCTCTTCGAATTAGCTCCAAGTCTAACCATCTTTACTCCAACTCAAACAAACATTCTCGAAACATGGCCATCAGTAGCCATCTTTAATCTCAGAAATGGTCATCAGTAACCATCTTCCTTCGAATTCTAACTCTTCAAAGGATATTCTTTCTAAACGAAATCTTCAGCTAACAAATTGCCCCCAATAAATGTCTGTTTCGAAAAACAAGAGAAATAGGCGTTTCTTGTCATGATGAGATTTCGTTTTACTCACTTCTTAGAGTTCCAAGACAACTGACTAACGTCATAATCATTTATGACTCCACTTTCAAAACGTCTTGTCATTTTCAAAGATGTCTTTTCAGAACTTACATTCCCACGTTCTGGCATTACTTCATGATCATTACTCCTATATACTAGGAATAAGGCTAGTAATTATTCGACCGCCGTTGGATTAAATTAACGCCTGCCGCGTGTCTTTTGACTTTTACCCAAAAGATTTGAAAGAGTTTCCGTTAAACCTTTAAATACTTGAACTTCTACCCTCGCATAACTTCCAGTTCTATTTTCTTTACCCTCAACACAGAAAAGAAAAATTCTCTTTGGCCTCGCTTAACCTATTTCTCAAATCAAATTTACTCATGGCGTATTCTTCAAATGCTCTTCAACCCATTTAGAAACTTCAAAATCCTACACAGATAAAGAATCAAGCACATATTCCAGACCCAAATGATGTAGAGGCGCACGCTATCTACGCTTCTCAGGTAATCATCCCTTTTGAACTTTCTGGAAAAACTCATGCTTTCATGGGTCCTTTACCAGGAGGAAACAACCCCTTTTTGAGTAAATTCTTCCCTGCTTATTATAAGACTAGACCTTTAGTTAGCAAGAATAAGATAGATGAAGAAGGTCATCCAGTCTTAGCTGATCCTGATAACACAACAGAAACCTCAACTGAAACTTCTTTGGTTTTAGAGAAAATTAGGTTAAACTATGTAACCAATTTTGTGAAAGTCTTTAGGTCAATCCCTTTAGCAAAATATCCTGAACTGTATTACTCTTGGTTAGCGAAGGTGGAAAAACAAAAGGCTTCTTTCTGGAAACAATTAGGGATTTATGACCTAATCCAGTTATCCAAAACAGGCCTAGAATATAACCAAACCATGTTAGTAGCGTCGGTTTATTTCTGGGATGCTTCTCATAATACTTTCCGCCTTCCATGTGGAATGGTTACCCCTACCCTCTTCGATGTAGCTGCCATTACAGGGCTTCGACCAACTGGGAAAACCTTCGACCCCAATTTCATGGACACTGACACCATCAATTTTAATGAAGCAACAGTCACCTATACTGCCTTCATTCAACAATACCACAACGAAACGAACCCAGACGTCTCAGATGAAGAACATATAGCATTTCTAGCACTCTGGCTTTCGAGATGCGTCTTTTGCTCTAGGTCCTTACAAGTAGCAAAGAGATACCTTTGCATGGCTAACCAGCTAAATGCTGGGAAAAAGTTAAACCTAAGCCAGTTAATTCTAGGATTTCTCTACGAGAATCTTGGTGAAGCAACAGACCTTGTTAAGAACTACAAAACAGGATCTCTTCTTTTTGGTGGTCCTTTCTGGTTGTTGCAACTATGGCTTAATGCCACTTTCGAGGCTCACCTCCCATATAAAAGTGTTGTGGATGAAGAAAGTGCAGCTATAAAGAATCGAACAGTAGAAGGAACTAGATTAGCTTACCTAACTTCAAAGGAAGAAACAGGAAAACTTCGTGAAACCTTCTTGGCATACATAATGATGTTTGCCAAACGTTATCAATTCACTCCCTCGATGGCTCCATTCGTACAACGTAAGGTTGGTCCCGAATGGTTTACTCAAGAATTTCCAGCAACTTCTGTTGATCATCAAGCTG
This sequence comes from Vicia villosa, assembly GCF_029867415.1. Classification (NCBI taxonomy): domain Eukaryota; kingdom Viridiplantae; phylum Streptophyta; class Magnoliopsida; order Fabales; family Fabaceae; genus Vicia; species Vicia villosa. The sequence goes on from NC_081181.1 coordinate 5,243,692, forward strand.
AATCCATGGCTATCTGGGAAGCCTTCCTCACCCCAAAGTTGTTATATCACCGACTTCGATCTTCGAAAAGTCACTGCTGCCTCCTTTGTTATCAACCAAATCTGGTTTCGAGACAATTTGGGTTGGTTCAACTGAAACCAAAGTGCTTGTATGACAAAAGGAATCACATGTGTCTACACACTTCGCATCTGGCAGAAGATGAATATGAGTCAAAAATCTCCAAATATGTTGGCATCACCACTTTGTTTCCAGTTTCTTTCGAACCTGCTTTTTACTCTACCATAGATTTTCATCAATGGTGGACAAAATATTATTCTACGCAAATCTTCGATGCCGAAAGCCTTACTCGGGAACTAACTGAAGCTTTTGCTGATGTGCAGGAGAACCAAATCTTCATAAACCAAATTTTGCAAGTTTAACGAACTTCATGACTTTTAGGTAGTAGCACACGAAAATCTTCCAAAATACAAAAATTTGACTATTATACGAACATCTTGACTTTTATGTGGTATTGCAGACGAAAATCTTCCAAAATACCAATGTATGCAAGTTTAACGAACTTCGTGACTTTTATGTACTATAGCACACAAAAATCTTCCAAAATACCAATGTATGCAAGTTTAATGAACTTCGTGACTTTAATGTAGTATAGCACACGAAAATCATCAAAAATATTAAAATTTGCAAGTTTAACGAACTTCGTGACTTTTATGTAGTATAGCACACAAAAATCTTCCAAAAGACCAAACTTTGCAAGTTTAACAAACTTCGTGACTTTTATGTAGTATAGCACAAGAAAATCTTCCAAAAGACCAAACTTTGCAAGTTTAACAAACTTCGTGACTTTTATGTAGTATAGCACAAGAAAATCTTCCAAAAAACCAGTTTTTGAAAGTTTAACAAACTTCGTGACTTTTAGTTAGTTTAGCACACGAAAATCTTCCAAAATACCAAAATTTGAAAGCTAAACGAACTTCGTGACTTTTAAGTAGTATAGCATACGAAAATCTTCAAAAAAAGGACCAAACTTGTAAAGTTTAATGAACTTCGTGACTTTTATATAATATAGCACACGAAAATATTCCAAAAACCAAATTTTGCATGTTTAACAAACTTCGTGACTTTTAAGTAGTATAACACAAGAAAATATTCCAAAAACCAATTTTTGGAAGTTTTACGAACTTCATGACTTTTATGTAGTATAGCACACGGAAATCTTACAAAATAACAAAAATTGCAAGTTTAACGAACTCTGTGACTTTTATGTAGTAGCACATGAAAATCTTCAAAAAGACCAAATTTTGCCAATTTAACAAATTTCATAACTTTTTTGTAGTATATAGAACACAAAAATCTTCGAAAAGACTAAATTTTGCAAGTTTAACAAACTACGTGACATTTATGTAGTTTAGCACACTATAATCTTCCAAAATACCAATGTATGCTAGTTTAAAGAACTTCATGACTTTCATGTAGTATAGCACACGGAAATCATCAAAAATATTAAAATTTGCAAGTTTAACGAACTTATTATGTAGTATAGCACACAAAAATCTTCTAAAAGACCAAACTTTGCAAGTTTAACAAACTTCGTGACTTTTATGTAGTATAGCACAAGAAAATCTTCCAAAATACCTATGTATATAAGTTTAACGAACTTCGTGACTTTTTTGTAGCATAGCACACGATTATCTCCCAAATTACAATTTTTTTGCAAGTTTTACGAATTTTGTGACTATTATGAACTATAGCTTACGAAATCTACCAAAATACCAAATTTTGTAAGTTTAACAAACTTTGTGACTTTTATGTAGTATAGCACACGAAAATCTTCCGAAGACCAAATTTTGCAAGTTTAACGAACTTCGTGACTTTTACGTAGTATATAGCATCCGAAAAATCTTCCAAAAGACCAAAATTTGAAAGTTTATCAAACTTCATGACTTTTACGTAGTATAGCACACGAAAATCTTCCAAAATACCAATTTATACATGTTTAATGAATTTCGTTACTTTTATGTAGCATAGCACACGAAAATCTTAAAAAATACAAAAATTTGCAAGTTTAACGAACTTTGTGACTCTTATGAGTCTAGCACACGAAAATCTTCCAAAATACCAAAATTTGCAAGTTTAACAAACTTCGTGACTTTTATGTACTGTAGCATAAGAAAATCTTCCAAAATGCCAACTTATGCAAGTTTAACGAACTTTGTGACTTTAATGTAGCATAGCACACGAGAATCTCCTAATTTACAAAAATTGTCAAGTTTAACGAACTTTGTGATTATTATGAAGTATAGCTCACGAAATCTTCCAAAATACACAAATTTTCAAGTTTAACAAACTTCGTGACTTTTATGTAGTGTAGCAAACAGATATCTTCCAAAGACTAAATTTTGCAAGTTTAACAAACTTCTTGACTTTTACATAGTATATAACACACATAAATCTTCTAAAATACTATTGTATGCAAGTTTAACGAACTTTGGGACTTAAATGTAGTATAGCACACGAAAATGTTACAAAATACCAATGTATGTAAGTTTAATGAACTTCGTGACTTTTATATAGTATAGCACACAAAAATAATCTAAAATACCAAAGTTTGCAAGTTTAACCAACTTCGTGACATTTATGTAGTATAACACATGAAATCTTCATAAATACCAAAGATTTCAAATTTAACAAATTTCGTGACTTTTATGTAGTATAGCACACGAAAATCTTCCAAAATTCCAAAATTTTGCAAGTTTAACGAACTTCATGACTTTTAGGTAGTAGCACACGAAAATCTTTCAAAATACAAAAAATTGACTATTATACGAACTTCTTGACATTTATGTGGTATTGCAGACGAAAATCTTCCAAAATACCAATGTATGCAAGTTTAACGAACTTCGTGACTTTTATGTACTATAGCACACAAAAATCTTCCAAAATACCAATGTATGCAAGTTTAATGAACTTCGGGATTTTAATGTATTATAGCACACGAAAATCATCAAAAATATTAAAATTTGCAAGTTTAAATTTGTGACATTTGTGTAGTATAGCACATGAAAATCTTCAAAAATACCAAAGATTGCAAATTTAACGAATTTGGTGACTTATATGTAGTATAGCACATGAAAATCTTCCAAAAATACCATATTTGGCAAGTTAAACGAACTTTGTGACTTTTATGTAGTATAACACATGTACATCTTCAAAAGGACCAAATTTTGAAAGTTTAACGATCTTCGTGACTTTTATGTAGTATAGCACACAAAGAACTTCCAAAAACCAAATTTTGCAAGTTTAACAAACTTCGTGACTTTTAAGTAGTATAGCATACGAAAATCTTCAAAAAAAGGACCAAACTTGTAAAGTTTAACGAACTTCGTGACTTTTATATAATATAACACACAAAAATATTCCAAAAACCAAAATTTGCATGTTTAACAAACTTCGTGACTTTTAAGTAGTATAGCACAAGAAAATCTTCCAAAAAACCAATTTTTGAAAGTTTTACGAACTTCATGACTTTTATGTAGTATAGCACACGGAAATCTTCCAAAATAATCAAAATCGCAAGTTTAACGAACTCTGTGACTTTATGTAGTAGCACATGAAAATCTTCAAAAGACCAAATTTTGCCAATTTAACAAATTTCGTAACTTTTTTGTAGTATATAGCACACAAAAATCTTCGAAAAGACTAAATTTTGCAAGTTTAACAAACTTCGTGACATTTATGTAGTTTAGCACACTATAATCTTCCAAAATACCAATGTATGCTAGTTTAAAGAACTTCGTGATTTTTATGTAGTATAGCACACGGAAATCATCAAAAATATTAAAATTTGCAAGTTTAACGAACTTCGTGACTTTTATGTAGTATAACACACAAAAATCTTCCAAAAGACCAAACTTTGCAAGTTTAACAAACTTCGTGACTTTTATGTAGTATAGCACAAGAAAATCTTCCAAAAGACCAAACTTTGCAAGTTTAACAAACTTCGTGACTTTTATGTAGTATAGCACAAGAAAATCTTCCAAAAAACCAGTTTTTGAAAGTTTAACAAACTTCGTGACTTTTAGTTAGTTTAGCACACGAAAATCTTCCAAAATACCAAAATTTGAAAGTTAAACGAACTTCGTGACTTTTAAGTAGTATAGCATACGAAAATCTTCAAAAAAAGGACCAAACTTGTAAAGTTTAACGAACTTCGTGACTTTTATATAATATAGCACACGAAAATATTCCAAAAACCAAATTTTGCATGTTTAACAAACTTCGTGAATTTTAAGTAGTATAGCACAAGAAAATCTTCCAAAAAACCAATTTTTGAAAGTTTTACGAACTTCATGACTTTTATGTAGTATAGCACACGGAAATCTTCCAAAATAATAAAAATTGCAAGTTTAACGAACTCTGTGACTTTTATGTAGTAGCACATGAAAATCTTCAAAAAGACCAAATTTTGCCAATTTAACAAATTTCGTAACTTTTTTGTAGTATATAGCACACAAAAATCTTCGAAAAGACTAAATTTTGCAAGTTTAACAAACTTCGTGACATTTATGTAGTTTAGCACACTATGATCTTCCAAAATACCAATGTATGCTAGTTTAAAGAACTTCGTGACTTTTATGTAGTATAGCACACGAAAATCATCAAAAATATTAAAATTTGCAAGTTTAACGAACTTCGTAACTTTTATGTAGTATAGCACACAAAAATTTTCCAAAAGACCAAACTTTGCAAGTTTAACAAACTTCGTGACTTTTAAGTAGTATAGCACAAGAAAATCTTCCTAAATACCTATGTATACAAGTTTAAAGAACTTCGTGACGTTTTTGTAACATAGCACACGAATATCTCCCAAATTACAAAATTTTGCAAGTTTAACGAATTTTGTGACTATTATGAACTATAGCTTACGAAGTCTACCAAAATACCAAAATTTTGTAAGTTTAACAAACTTTGGGACTTTTATGTGGTATAGCACACGAAAATCTTCCAATGACCAAATTTTGCAAGTTTAACGAACTTCGTGACTTTTACGTAGTATATAGCATACGAAAAATCTTCCAAAAGACCAAAATTTGAAAGTTTATCAAACTTCATGACTTTTATGTAGTATAGCACACGAAAATCTTCCAAAATACCAATTTATACATGTTTAACGAATTTCGTTACTTTTATGTAGCATAGCACACGAAAATCTTAAAAAAAACAAAAATTTGCAAGTTTAACGAACTTTGTGACTCTTATGCAGTCTAGCACACGAAAATCTTCCAAAATACCAAAATTTGCAAGTTTAACAAACTTCGTGACTTTTATTTACTGTAGCATAAGAAAATCTTCCAAAATACCAATTTATGCAAGTTTAACGAACTTTGTGACTTTAATGTAGCATAGCACACGAGAATCTCCTAATTTACAAAAATTTGCAAGTTTAACGAACTTTGTGACTATTATGAAGTATAGCTCACGAAATCTTCCAAAATACACAAATTTTCAAGTTTAACAAACTTCGTGACTTTTATGTAGTGTAGCACACAGATATCTTCCAAAGACTAAATTTTGCAAGTTTAACAAACTTCTTGACTTTTACATAGTATATAATACACACAAATCTTCTAAAATACTATTGTATGCAAGTTTAACGAAATTTGTAACTTAAATGTAGTATAGCACACGAAAATGTTACAAAATACCAACGTATTTAAGTTTAACGAACTTCGTGACTTTTATGTAGTATAGCACACAAAAATAATCCAAAATACCAAAGTTTGCAAGTTTAACGAACTTCGTGACATTTATGTAGTATAACACATGAAATCTTCATAAATACCAAAGATTTCAAATTTAACAAATTTCGTGACTTTTATGTAGTATAGCACACGAAAATCTTCCAAAATTCCAAAATTTTGCAAGTTTAACGAACTTCATGACTTTTAGGTAGTAGCACACGAAAATCTTCCAAAATACAAAAAATTGACTATTATACGAACTTCTTGACATTTATGTGGTATTGCAGACGAAAATCTTCCAAAATACCAATGTATGCAAGTTTAACGAACTTCATGACTTTTATGTACTATAGCACACAAAAATCTTCCAAAATACCAATGTATGCAAGTTTAATGAACTTCGGGATTTTAATGTAGTATAGCACACGAAAATCATCAAAAATATTAAAATTTGCAAGTTTAAATTCGTGACATTTGTGTAGTATAGCACATGAAAATTTTCAAAAATACCAAAGATTGCAAATTTAACGAATTTCGTGACTTATATGTAGTATAACACATGAAAATCTTCCAAAAATACCATATTTGGCAACTTAAACGAACTTTGTGACTTTTATGTAGTATAACACATGTACATCTTCAAAAGGACCAAATTTTGAAAGTTTAACGATCTTCGTGACTTTTATGTAGTATAGCACACAAAGAACTTCCAAAAACCAAATTTTGCAAGTTTAACAAACTTCGTGACTTTTAAGTAGTATAGCATACGAAAATCTTCAAAAAAAAGACCAAACTTGTAAAGTTTAATGAACTTCGTGACTTTTATATAATATAGCACACGAAAATATTCCAAAAACCAAAATTTGCATGTTTAACAAACTTCTTGAATTTTAAGTAGTATAGCACAAGAAAATCTTCCAAAAAACCAATTTTTGAAAGTTTTACGAACTTCATGGCTTTTATGTAGTATAGCACACGGAAATCTTCCAAAATAATCAAAATTGCAAGTTTAACGAACTCTGTGACTTTTATGTAGTAGCACATGAAAATCTTCAAAAGACCAAATTTTGCCAATTTAACAAATTTCGTAACTTTTTGGTAGTATATAGCACACAAAAATCTTCGAAAAGACTAAATTTTGCAAGTTTAACAAACTTCGTGACATTTATGTAGTTTAGCACACTATAATCTTCCAAAATACCAATGTATGCTAGTTTAAAGAACTTCGTGATTTTTATGTAGTATAGCACACGGAAATCATCAAAAATATTAAAATTTGCAAGTTTAACGAACTTCGTGACTTTTATGTAGTATAACACACAAAAATCTTCCAAAAGACCAAACTTTGCAAGTTTAACAAACTTCGTGACTTTTATGTAGTATAGCACAAGAAAATCTTCCAAAAGACCAAACTTTGCAAGTTTAACAAACTTCGTGACTTTTATGTAGTATAGCACAAGAAAATCTTCCAAAAAACCAGTTTTTGAAAGTTTAACAAACTTCGTGACTTTTAGTTAGTTTAGCACACGAAAATCTTCCAAAATACCAAAATTTGAAAGTTAAACGAACTTCGTGACTTTTAAGTAGTATAGCATACGAAAATCTTCAAAAAAAGGACCAAACTTTAAAGTTTAACGAACTTCGTGACTTTTATATAATATAGCACACGAAAATATTCCAAAAACCAAATTTTGCATGTTTAACAAACTTCGTGAATTTTAAGTAGTATAGCACAAGAAAATCTTCCAAAAAACCAATTTTTGAAAGTTTTACGAACTTCATGACTTTTATGTAGTATAGCACACGAAAATCTTCCAAAATAATAAAAATTGCAAGTTTAACGAACTCTGTGACTTTTATGTAGTAGCACATGAAAATCTTCAAAAAGACCAAATTTTGCCAATTTAACAAATTTCGTAACTTTTTTGTAGTATATAGCACACAAAAATCTTCGAAAAGACTAAATTTTGCAAGTTTAACAAACTTCGTGACATTCATGTAGTTTAGCACACTATGATCTTCCAAAATACCAATGTATGCTAGTTTAAAGAACTTCGTGACTTTTATGTAGTATAGCACACGAAAATCATCAAAAATATTAAAATTTGCAAGTTTAACGAACTTCGTAACTTTTATGTAGTATAGCACACAAAAATTTTCCAAAAGGCCAAACTTTGCAAGTTTAACAAACTTCGTGACTTTTAAGTAGTATAGCACAAGAAAATCTTCCTAAATACCTATGTATACAAGTTTAAAGAACTTCGTGACGTTTTTGTAACATAGCACACGAATATCTCCCAAATTACAAAATTTTGCAAGTTTAACGAATTTTGTGACTATTATGAACTATAGCTTACGAAATCTACCAAAATACCAAAATTTGTAAGTTTAACAAACTTCGTGACTTTTATGTAGTATAGCACACGAAAATCTTCCAAAGACCAAATTTTGCAAGTTTAACGAACTTCGTGACTTTTACGTAGTATATAGCATACGAAAATCTTCCAAAAGACATAAATTTGAAAGTTTACCAAACTTCATGACTTTTATGTAGTATAGCACACGAAAATCTTCCAGAATACCAATTTATACATGTTTAACGAATTTCGTTACATTTATGTAGCATAGCACACGGAAATCTTAAAAAATACAAAAATTTGCAAGTCTAACGAACTTTGTGACTCTTATGCAGTCTAGCACACGAAAATCTTCCAAAATACCAAAATTTGCAAGTTTAACAAACTTCGTGACTTTTATGTACTGTAGCATAAGAAAATATTCCAAAATGCCAATTTATGCAAGTTTAACGAACTTTGTGACTTTAATGTAGCATAGCACACGAGAATCTCCTAATTTACAAAAATTTGCAAGTTTAACGAACTTTGTGACTATTATGAAGTATAGCTCACGAAATCTTCCAAAATACACAAATTTTCAAGTTTAACAAATTTCGTGACTTTTATGTAGTGTAGCACACAGATATCTTCCAAAGACTAAATTTTTGCAAGTTTAACAAACTTCTTGACTTTTACATAGTATATAATACACACAAATCTTCTAAAATACTATTGTATGCAAGTTTAACGAAATTTGTAACTTAAATGTAGTATAGCACACGAAAATGTTACAAAATACCAACGTATTTAAGTTTAACGAACTTCGTGACTTTTATGTAGTATAGCACACAAAAATAATCCAAAATACCAAAGTTTGCAAGTTTAACGAACTTCGTGACATTTATGTAGTATAACACATGAAATCTTCATAAATACCAAAGATTTCAAATTTAACAAATTTCGTGACTTTTATGTAGTATAGCACACGAAAATCTTCCAAAATTCCAAAATTTTGCAAGTTTAACGAACTTCATGACTTTTAGGTAGTAGCACACGAAAATCTTCCAAAATACAAAAAATTGACTATTATACGAACTTCTTGACATTTATGTGGTATTGCAGACGAAAATCTTCCAAAATACCAATGTATGCAAGTTTAAGGAACTTCATGACTTTTATGTACTATAGCACACAAAAATCTTCCAAAATACCAATGTATGCAAGTTTAATGAACTTCGGGATTTTAATGTAGTATAGCACACGAAAATCATCAAAAATATTAAAATTTGCAAGTTTAAATTCGTGACATTTGTGTAGTATAGCACATGAAAATTTTCAAAAATACCAAAGATTGCAAATTTAACGAATTTCGTGACTTATATGTAGTATAGCACATGAAAATCTTCCAAAAATACCATATTTGGCAAGTTAAACGAACTTTGTGACTTTTATGTAGTATAACACATGTACATCTTCAAAAGGACCAAATTTTGAAAGTTTAACGATCTTCGTGACTTTTATGTAGTATAGCACACAAAGAACTTCCAAAAACCAAATTTTGCAAGTTTAACAAACTTCGTGACTTTTAAGTAGTATAGCATACGAAAATCTTCAAAAAAAGGACCAAACTTGTAAAGTTTAACGAACTTCGTGACTTTTATATAATATAGCACACGAAAATATTCCAAAAACCAAAATTTGCATGTTTAACAAACTTCATGACTTTTAAGTAGTATAGCACAAGAAAATCTTCCAAAAAACCAATTTTTGAAAGTTTTACGAACTTCATGGCTTTTATGTAGTATAGCACACGGAAATCTTCCAAAATAATCAAAATTGCAAGTTTAACGAACTCTGTGACTTTTATGTAGTAGCACATGAAAATCTTCAAAAGACCAAATTTTGCCAATTTAACAAATTTCGTAACTTTTTTGTAGTATATAGCACACAAAAATCTTCGAAAAGACTAAATTTTGCAAGTTTAACAAACTTCGTGACATTTATGTAGTTTAGCACACTATAATCTTCCAAAATACCAATGTATGCTAGTTTAAAGAACTTCGTGATTTTTATGTAGTATAGCACACGGAAATCATCAAAAATATTAAAATTTGCAAGTTTAACGAACTTCGTGACTTTTATGTAGTATAACACACAAAAATCTTCCAAAAGACCAAACTTTGCAAGTTTAACAAACTTCGTGACTTTTATGTAGTATAGCACAAGAAAATCTTCCAAAAGACCAAACTTTGCAAGTTTAACAAACTTCGTGACTTTTATGTAGTATAGCACAAGAAAATCTTCCAAAAAACCAGTTTTTGAAAGTTTAACAAACTTCGTGACTTTTAGTTAGTTTAGCACACGAAAATCTTCCAAAATACCAAAATTTGAAAGTTAAACGAACTTCGTGACTTTTAAGTAGTATAGCATACGAAAATCTTCAAAAAAAGGACCAAACTTTAAAGTTTAACGAACTTCGTGACTTTTATATAATATAGCACACGAAAATATTCCAAAAACCAAATTTTGCATGTTTAACAAACTTCGTGAATTTTAAGTAGTATAGCACAAGAAAATCTTCCAAAAAACCAATTTTTGAAAGTTTTACGAACTTCATGACTTTTATGTAGTATAGCACACGGAAATCTTCCAAAATAATAAAAATTGCAAGTTTAACGAACTCTGTGACTTTTATGTAGTAGCACATGAAAATCTTCAAAAAGACCAAATTTTGCCAATTTAACAAATTTCGTAACTTTTTTGTAGTATATAGCACACAAAAATCTTCGAAAAGACTAAATTTTGCAAGTTTAACAAACTTCGTGACATTTATGTAGTTTAGCACACTATGATCTTCCAAAATACCAATGTATGCTAGTTTAAAGAACTTCGTGACTTTTATGTAGTATAGCACACGAAAATCATCAAAAATATTAAAATTTGCAAGTTTAACGAACTTCGTAACTTTTATGTAGTATAGCACACAAAAATTTTCCAAAAGGCCAAACTTTGCAAGTTTAACAAACTTCGTGACTTTTAAGTAGTATAGCACAAGAAAATCTTCCTAAATACCTATGTATACAAGTTTAAAGAACTTCGTGACGTTTTTGTAACATAGCACACGAATATCTCCCAAATTACAAAATTTTGCAAGTTTAACGAATTTTGTGACTATTATGAACTATAGCTTACGAAATCTACCAAAATACCAAAATTTGTAAGTTTAACAAACTTCGTGACTTTTATGTAGTATAGCACACGAAAATCTTCCAAAGACCAAATTTTGCAAGTTTAACGAACTTCGTGACTTTTACGTAGTATATAGCATACGAAAATCTTCCAAAAGACATAAATTTGAAAGTTTACCAAACTTCATGACTTTTATGTAGTATAGCACACGAAAATCTTCCAAAATACCAATTTATACATGTTTAACGAATTTCGTTACTTTTATGTAGCATAGCACACGGAAATCTTAAAAAATACAAAAATTTGCAAGTCTAACGAACTTTGTGACTCTTATGCAGTCTAGCACACGAAAATCTTCCAAAATACCAAAATTTGCAAGTTTAACAAACTTCGTGACTTTTATGTACTGTAGCATAAGAAAATATTCCAAAATGCCAATTTATGCAAGTTTAACGAACTTTGTGACTTTAATGTAGCATAGCACACGAGAATCTCCTAATTTACAAAAATTTGCAAGTTTAACGAACTTTGTGACTATTATGAAGTATAGCTCACGAAATCTTCCAAAATACACAAATTTTCAAGTTTAACAAACTTCGTGACTTTTATGTAGTGTAGCACACAGATATCTTCCAAAGACTAAATTTTTGCAAGTTTAACAAACTTCTTGACTTTTACATAGTATATAATACACACAAATCTTCTAAAATACTATTGTATGCAAGTTTAACGAAATTTGTAACTTAAATGTAGTATAGCACACGAAAATGTTACAAAATACCAACGTATTTAAGTTTAACGAACTTCGTGACTTTTATGTAGTATAGCACACAAAAATAATCCAAAATACCAAAGTTTGCAAGTTTAACGAACTTCGTGACATTTATGTAGTATAACACATGAAATCTTCATAAATACCAAAGATTTCAAATTTAACAAATTTCGTGACTTTTATGTAGTATAGCACACGAAAATCTTCCAAAATTCCAAAATTTTGCAAGTTTAACGAACTTCATGACTTTTAGGTAGTAGCACACGAAAATCTTCCAAAATACAAAAAATTGACTATTATACGAACTTCTTGACATTTATGTGGTATTGCAGACGAAAATCTTCCAAAATACCAATGTATGCAAGTTTAAGGAACTTCATGACTTTTATGTACTATAGCACACAAAAATCTTCCAAAATACCAATGTATGCAAGTTTAATGAACTTCGGGATTTTAATGTAGTATAGCACACGAAAATCATCAAAAATATTAAAATTTGCAAGTTTAAATTCGTGACATTTGTGTAGTATAGCACATGAAAATTTTCAAAAATACCAAAGATTGCAAATTTAACGAATTTCGTGACTTATATGTAGTATAGCACATGAAAATCTTCCAAAAATACCATATTTGGCAAGTTAAACGAACTTTGTGACTTTTATGTAGTATAACACATGTACATCTTCAAAAGGACCAAATTTTGAAAGTTTAACGATCTTCGTGACTTTTATGTAGTATAGCACACAAAGAACTTCCAAAAACCAAATTTTGCAAGTTTAACAAACTTCGTGACTTTTAAGTAGTATAGCATACGAAAATCTTCAAAAAAAGGACCAAACTTGTAAAGTTTAACGAACTTCGTGACTTTTATATAATATAGCACACGAAAATATTCCAAAAACCAAAATTTGCATGTTTAACAAACTTCATGACTTTTAAGTAGTATAGCACAAGAAAATCTTCCAAAAAACCAATTTTTGAAAGTTTTACGAACTTCATGGCTTTTATGTAGTATAGCACACGGAAATCTTCCAAAATAATCAAAATTGCAAGTTTAACGAACTCTGTGACTTTTATGTAGTAGCACATGAAAATCTTCAAAAGACCAAATTTTGCCAATTTAACAAATTTCGTAACTTTTTTGTAGTATATAGCACACAAAAATCTTCGAAAAGACTAAATTTTGCAAGTTTAACAAACTTCGTGACATTTATGTAGTTTAGCACACTATAATCTTCCAAAATACCAATGTATGCTAGTTTAAAGAACTTCGTGATTTTTATGTAGTATAGCACACGGAAATCATCAAAAATATTAAAATTTGCAAGTTTAACGAACTTCGTGACTTTTATGTAGTATAACACACAAAAATCTTCCAAAAGACCAAACTTTGCAAGTTTAACAAACTTCGTGACTTTTATGTAGTATAGCACAAGAAAATCTTCCAAAAGACCAAACTTTGCAAGTTTAACAAACTTCGTGACTTTTATGTAGTATAGCACAAGAAAATCTTCCAAAAAACCAGTTTTTGAAAGTTTAACAAACTTCGTGACTTTTAGTTAGTTTAGCACACGAAAATCTTCCAAAATACCAAAATTTGAAAGTTAAACGAACTTCGTGACTTTTAAGTAGTATAGCATACGAAAATCTTCAAAAAAAGGACCAAACTTGTAAAGTTTAACGAACTTCGTGACTTTTATATAATATAGCACACGAAAATATTCCAAAAACCAAATTTTGCATGTTTAACAAACTTCGTGAATTTTAAGTAGTATAGCACAAGAAAATCTTCCAAAAAACCAATTTTTGAAAGTTTTACGAACTTCATGACTTTTATGTAGTATAGCACACGGAAATCTTCCAAAATAATAAAAATTGCAAGTTTAACGAACTCTGTGACTTTTATGTAGTAGCACATGAAAATCTTCAAAAAGACCAAATTTTGCCAATTTAACAAATTTCGTAACTTTTTTGTAGTATATAGCACACAAAAATCTTCGAAAAGACTAAATTTTGCAAGTTTAACAAACTTCGTGACATTTATGTAGTTTAGCACACTATGATCTTCCAAAATACCAATGTATGCTAGTTTAAAGAACTTCGTGACTTTTATGTAGTATAGCACACGAAAATCATCAAAAATATTAAAATTTGCAAGTTTAACGAACTTCGTAACTTTTATGTAGTATAGCACACAAAAATTTTCCAAAAGACCAAACTTTGCAAGTTTAACAAACTTCGTGACTTTTAAGTAGTATAGCACAAGAAAATCTTCCTAAATACCTATGTATACAAGTTTAAAGAACTTCGTGACGTTTTTGTAACATAGCACACGAATATCTCCCAAATTACAAAATTTTGCAAGTTTAACGAATTTTGTGACTATTATGAACTATAGCTTACGAAATCTACCAAAATACCAAAATTTGTAAGTTTAACAAACTTCGTGACTTTTATGTAGTTTAGCACACGAAAATCTTCCAAAGACCAAATTTTGCAAGTTTAACGAACTTCGTGACTTTTACGTAGTATATAGCATACGAAAATCTTCCAAAAGACATAAATTTGAAAGTTTACCAAACTTCATGACTTTTATGTAGTATAGCACACGAAAATCTTCCAAAATACCAATTTATACATGTTTAACGAATTTCGTTACTTTTATGTAGCATAGCACACGGAAATCTTAAAAAATACAAAAATTTGCAAGTCTAACGAACTTTGTGACTCTTATGCAGTCTAGCACACGAAAATCTTCCAAAATACCAAAATTTGCAAGTTTAACAAACTTCGTGACTTTTATGTACTGTAGCATAAGAAAATCTTCCAAAATGCCAATTTATGCAAGTTTAACGAACTTTGTGACTTTAATGTAGCATAGCACACGAGAATCTCCTAATTTACAAAAATTTGCAAGTTTAACGAACTTTGTGACTATTATGAAGTATAGCTCACGAAATCTTCCAAAATACACAAATTTTCAAGTTTAACAAACTTCGTGACTTTTATGTAGTGTAGCACACAGATATCTTCCAAAGACTAAATTTTGCAAGTTTAACAAACTTCTTGACTTTTACATAGTATATAATACACACAAATCTTCTAAAATACTATTGTATGCAAGTTTAACGAAATTTGTAACTTAAATGTAGTATAGCACACGAAAATGTTACAAAATACCAACGTATTTAAGTTTAACGAACTTCGTGACTTTTATGTAGTATAGCACACAAAAATAATCCAAAATACCAAAGTTTGCAAGTTTAACGAACTTCGTGACATTTATGTAGTATAACACATGAAATCTTCATAAATACCAAAGATTTCAAATTTAACAAATTTCGTGACTTTTATGTAGTATAGCACACGAAAATCTTCCAAAATTCCAAAATTTTGCAAGTTTAACGAACTTCATGACTTTTAGGTAGTAGCACACGAAAATCTTCCAAAATACAAAAAATTGACTATTATACGAACTTCTTGACATTTATGTGGTATTGCAGACGAAAATCTTCCAAAATACCAATGTATGCAAGTTTAAGGAACTTCGTGACTTTTATGTACTATAGCACACAAAAATCTTCCAAAATACCAATGTATGCAAGTTTAATGAACTTCGTGATTTTAATGTAGTATAGCACACGAAAATCATCAAAAATATTAAAATTTGCAAGTTTAAATTCGTGACATTTGTGTAGTATAGCACATGAAAATCTTCAAAAATACCAAAGATTGCAAATTTAACGAATTTCGTGACTTATATGTAGTATAGCACATGAAAATCTTCCAAAAATACCATATTTGGCAAGTTAAACGAACTTTGTGACTTTTATGTAGTATAACACATGTACATCTTCAAAAGGACCAAATTTTGAAAGTTTAACGATCTTCGTGACTTTTATGTAGTATAGCACACAAAGAACTTCCAAAAACCAAATTTTGCAAGTTTAACAAACTTCGTGACTTTTAAGTAGTATAGCATACGAAAATCTTCAAAAAAAGGACCAAACTTGTAAAGTTTAACGAACTTCGTGACTTTTATATAATATAGCACACGAAAATATTCCAAAAACCAAAATTTGCATGTTTAACAAACTTCGTGACTTTTAAGTAGTATAGCACAAGAAAATCTTCCAAAAAACCAATTTTTGAAAGTTTTACGAACTTCATGACTTTTATGTAGTATAGCACACGGAAATCTTCCAAAATAATCAAAATTGCAAGTTTAACGAACTCTGTGACTTTTATGTAGTAGCACATGAAAATCTTCAAAAGACCAAATTTTGCCAATTTAACAAATTTCGTAACTTTTTTGTAGTATATAGCACACAAAAATCTTCGAAAAGACTAAATTTTGCAAGTTTAACAAACTTCGTGACATTTATGTAGTTTAGCACACTATAATCTTCCAAAATACCAATGTATGCTAGTTTAAAGAACTTCGTGATTTTTATGTAGTATAGCACACGGAAATCATCAAAAATATTAAAATTTGCAAGTTTAACGAACTTCGTGACTTTTATGTAGTATAACACACAAAAATCTTCCAAAAGACCAAACTTTGCAAGTTTAACAAACTTCGTGACTTTTATGTAGTATAGCACAAGAAAATCTTCCAAAAGACCAAACTTTGCAAGTTTAACAAACTTCGTGACTTTTATGTAGTATAGCACAAGAAAATCTTCCAAAAAACCAGTTTTTGAAAGTTTAACAAACTTCGTGACTTTTAGTTAGTTTAGCACACGAAAATCTTCCAAA